>NC_085141.1:119639163-119939163 GCF_024139115.2 Armigeres subalbatus | reverse complement strand
GGTGGATAGATCTTTTGTTACGCATATAGATCTCAAGCCTTTATTTCAGGAAATTATTGGATGAGTTTGAGCATAGATCGGAACACATTCCTGGTTTCATATCACAAAGACCATATACCATATCACGATCCATACTAGCATAATGTGACCAGACCATACGTCCCGCGTTTCGCGGGACAGTCCCGCATTTTCACTATTTGTCCCGCGCTGAAAAGCGTCCCGCGAAACGTCCCGCATTCAATTTATTTCTAGATAATGTCCCGCGAAATACAGAAAAATAGAATACATTATTAGCTATTACTTAGGATTTTGAAAGAAATCATTAGATTTTTTAAATTCATAATTTTGACTAAGACTAACGTTTTGTAAGGCAATCATATGAATCATAGAAATCAAGATTAAAATATTCTTTTGTGACTCAGACTAAAATCTAATTATCTCTATACCTTTGTTTTACCCAAGCCTTATACCCTGGGAATCTTGTAAGCATATTTTGCTGCCATGTATTTCCTGCTGCGTAATTGCTTGGACTTCAACACGGAACGTCCAAAATTCCACTCCATTTAAATGCCATGCGGACCAAAATCTTGCGGAAAATCTACCCAGTTAGAAGACGACCTTTCCTGTGTTGATATTGGATATCGATAGCAGTGTTGGGAAAAACTCAAGTTCTTAAATCTCATCCAAAATTTAAATCAAGCGCGAGTCAAACACCATCCGACTCATGGCACAGAGAATCGTTCATGATTCGATTCATTGCTTGATTTCTACGTGTTGAATTAATCGAATTTACTTTCTTTGCGGAATTAGGAAAATGAATCCATAGCTAACATTTTAACGCTTTTATTGGGTTTTGGTGCTTTTTGAAGCGAAATCCTTTTTGGGGAATAAGCGGTACGATGCGATTCTGCATGCAAAACTCAAACACGATGCCCTCCTTGCAGAATCGCAAGCGATCTGGAATGGGACGGATTTTTGGATTTTCTGAGCAGATATTCAGTCTCACCTGTTTGGAAATAAATTGGAACAAAAACCGTGGGCCATATTCCTGAGGGCGAAAGCTTCAACCAGAATACACTTCCAGAAAAATATGATCTAATTAATTCTTAATCACAGTATCTACTTTTGTTAGGTATTTTAGAAAGAGTTATTTAGGTTATTCGGAAAATATTTTTCGAGGTTCGATATCATTGCTTCTATCGCTACAAAAAATATTTCCTAACAAAATTCAATACACTAGACGATCAACAGCTGAAAGTCATTCAACTGCAACGCTTTTGAACTACAATTCGATAGTTGCAACAGTTTTGCAGTTATCGGACAGGGAACCGCTAAACTTTAAAATTATACGAAACGCCATGGCAGCTACATTGAGCTGCACATTCAACGTGCGAAGAAAGCTTTGACTTCTAAAGTAAGTTGTCGTTTATCGAACAGTTAGCAATCTAAGCCTTGGTAACAAATAAAAAATTGAAAGATTTGATTCAAGCGTAGGGGAAGAGGCCCCAAAACGCCCCCCCGATGCAAAACGCCTTTTGTGGTTTCCCTCATATTTGCCGTCATTAAGATGTCCGTAACAAAACTAGATCTAAAATTATGTAGGATAGGCGAAGAAAGTTTCAAAAAAGTGCATGGGAAGGTCGGAAAAACCGAAAATTTCCACATTTTGAAGAAACATCTAACATTTTGGCGAGGCAAAACGCCCTAGTGGCAATAACCTACAAAGTACTTGCGTCTCCACGGACTATCCCTACTAGAATGCTGATTCGCCGACGCGTGGTACTTTGTTCCCTAGGAGCTGCCAACTAAAAGGCGTTTTGCCTCATGAGTTTTCCGGCAACAGAATATCACCACTTTTTTGAAATGTGAATATTATCAATATGATTGAGATTTTTGCCAATTTTTGAATGACATCAACTAGCTATCTTGTTTAACTGATGCATAATGTAAAAATACCCATGAATAGCGTTACAAATAAGACAATAGAGCAGTGTTTGCTTAGCTAGGGCATATTGCCCCCCCTTCCCCTAATACTAAAACATATTAAAATATGAACTTTTTTTGTCCCGCGCTCACACAAAATTTATCTGGTCACATTATACTAGCATGACCTACGAACAGCACCTAGGCTGTACGCTAGCATGGACAACAAATAGGTAGAATCCCCGTCCATTATAAACAACAATTTAAAATTGTCTAAGTCCCCAGTAGGCATTGACATACAAAAAAATCTAAGTCCCCAGTAGGCACCAACATATAAAATTTTCTAAACCCCCCATCCAATATGTTTTTTTCAGCCACCTGGCACGACGCCATGTTTTTGCAGCCAACATCTCAAAGTAAAATTTATGTTTGTATTTGTGTTGTTTACCAACTTCTTATTTGATTCCCATTGGGATCCAGAAATGTCAGTGGGGACCAGTTGCGCAATGTTGTCTGCAAAACAAGCCCATTGTGCGAGATATGGATGACACCCACCTGATTTTTTTAACGTCGTTTTTTTAATAACGCGGTTTTTTACGTCGTTTTTTTAAATAACGCGGTTTTACGTCGTTTTTTAAATAATGACGGGTTATAAATTGGTAGGCGCCGGCTTGCCGGATAATTTAATTTTACTCCACCAAATTTTCTTTCTGTCACAAAAAATTTGGACTGCGACGGGATGCGAACCCAAAACAATTTTGAATTGTTTAGAGCGCCCACTGTAACCACGCCACCACATGAACATGAGAGAGTAAGTAATCCGAAACCTGATAATAAATTTGACAACAATAAGAAAAATCCGCCGAAGCTGCCATTTTTCATGGAACCGCATAAACATATCATTCGTGGGCAAGTTCTTGTCAGATTTGTTTTTCCAAATATTCGTACGATAAATCTTCAGAGAATTCTTGCGAAAGTCCATTTGGTTTTTTTCGTAAATTCAAATGAATTCTTCTATAATAAACTACTCGAAACACTTTTATAAATTTGAGGCGGAATTACTGCGGAAGTATTTACGGAAGTTGGAGTAGTCATTGCTCCAGGAAATTTAGCGAAAAAGGCTACGTAAATTATTGCAAATCTGTCTCCGGCAATCCCTGCATAAATTCTTACGGAAATACAACCTTTATTTAAAAATTGTCCTATACATAATATGCATAGGAAACAGTAAATCATGGCCAATTGAATCCTGCTCTCTACAACTCTACTCTCTACAAGCGCAATGGATGAAAGACTGTGGGACAAAAGATCAAAAGGGCAAAACGTCGAGCGAACACATTTTAAAAATCTTCTAGTGTCTATAGATTCGGAAGCCTCCATTTGAGAGACATGAAGGTCTTTTCCCGAAGACTCGGAAGACTCCATTCAATAGGTTTGGAACCCTACTTCTAAGAGACCCGGAGGCCTTCTTTCAAGAGGCCCGGAAGCCTCATTTCAAGTGACGCGAAAGCCTCATTTTAAGAGGTTCGGAAACTTTATTTTAGGCTTTTTTTAAACTTCCCTTTTTATCTCCTTTTTTAAACCTAGGTATAGGCTCTTTTCAAAAGGTTCGCTTCCCCCTTAAAGTGGCACGGAATTGTTTTTTCAAGAGGCTTGGAACCATACTGCAAAAAGGTTCAGTAGCGTTCTTTCAAGATACCGACGCGTCGTCACTGTTTTAACTACATACTTAGAATGCTTGTAGAATAGATTAAATATATCTGAGATCAAAAAAACTAAACTATAAGAGACCTTTTTGAACGATTTAGTTATCCGACTTCCAGACACATTCTCACCCCCAGACCCATTGTCACCCCAGATAGCAGTACTCAGGAGTCTCCTTTTAAGTGGCTTGAAAACCACCAGAGACTTGTATCGTAAGTTTGCTTTCAAGAGGCTCAGAAAGCTCTTTTAATGTGGTTCAGAAACCTCCTTTAAGATGCTTGGAAGCTTTTTTTTAAAAGGCTCGGAAGACTTTCTTCAAGAGGCTCGAAAGCATAATTTCAAGAGGCTTGTAAGCCTCCTTGCAAGGAGCTCGAAATGCTGCTCCCAAGAGATTTGGAAGCTTCCTGTCGAGTGGTTTGGAATCCTCCTTTCAAGAGGCTCGGAATTCATTTATCAAGAGGCTTGGAAGCTTCCATTCAAGATACTCCGAATCCTCATTTTAAGTGTCTCGGAAGCCGCCAATCAAGAGGCTCGGAAATACCTTTTTAAGAGGCTTGGTAGACTCCTTCCTACTCGCGGAATCCTACTTTCAAGACGCTTGGAAGCCTTCAATAGTCAAAAAAGTTATGTATGAAGCTCCATGTATGAACTTAATATGAATTGGAAAGTTTCACAGAAAATAAAAATTTCAAGCAACTTTATGGAGAGCTCTCCAATCCAGCTGCCAATCCATTAGTTTTCAGGTCAATTTTTCATATAACTTATGAGCTACGCTTATTTTCATTTACGGCAATAAAGCAAAAAAACTAAGTTCTTATTTCCGGGGATTAAACCACCCGACGTTAATTTACAATGTTATGAAAACTCATATGTGAATATGTACGTTATGTGGAAGATATTGATTTGGAAAATGTATTGGAGGTAACCACTTTCCCTGCGATGGGACACGAACCCATGACCCTACAGTACGCTAGACTGGTGCTCTAACCAGCTAAGCTACGAAGGACCTCCGAAAGTGGTTACCTCCAATACATTTTCCAAATCAATATCTTCCCAGTCAACCACATATCGTATATGAAAGAGGAATTTTGTCGCATATGATGCTATTTATTATCACAATCGCATATTAGAAAATATGATTACTATCGCAAAAAATACTTTAGTATGGCATATTTACGATTGTATTCGAAAAAGTCGTAAATTTATATAAACAATATCAGTTTAATCATATTAGATCGCTAATGTCGTTAATACAGACGCGCGTTGTTATGCAAATCGCATATTGATGAGCGTTGTACGTATCAGATAACGTTTTCAGTTTTTCTAGGCATTTGTAACAAAGGTAAATATAATAGTAACAATGTCAAGTTTTTATTACTTATTAACTTAATTGGTACATACTTAGTTTTTATTTCTGCAGCTCGGTAAAAATCTCCACAGCCGTACGCCAGCAAAACAATTAACTGATATCCTGGCAAAAACGACGTTTTTCAGCAAATTATTTTGAAACTTTGACAGAAATCTCAGAAAAAAGAGTCAAAACTCAGAAAAAAGAGTCAAGTGGAAGTTGATACTCGGAACCTTTAAATGGTCTTGTTGTGTAGACAGTCTAACATAAACTTGCAAACGGGGTAAAATGGGTCAGCACATACTGAACGACAAACTTCAAATCCAAAAAATAAAAAAATTTCAGTGCTAATTTAATCATGTTGAGGGTAAGAAAGCAATACACGGACTTGTTTTCATGAGAAATTTCAAAAAGTTTTTTCATCAAAACCTACAAAATCTCTTTTTATTCAATAAAATAATTGAGCTTGAGCTAGAGGTTGATGACCATACATTTCGTAGCTCATAAGATTACCAGGGTTGTTAGAAGATCCTGAAATATTTCCCGCGTCAAATCCGCGCCATTTCCGCGCGACATGAAATCCAATCCGCGCCTAATCCGCGCGACTCACAATTAAATTCTGACACGTGAAATATCAATTTTGTTATCACAATTTACTGATCTTCTTTAAAGCTCTTTTTTATTTCAAATATGATTTTAAACTGCAACTTTACATATGTTTGTTCCAAATTGAAAACAGGACTAAGAAAACTGCAGTCAGTATTACAACTCTTCTTTCTAGATAGCCCTATTCACCACTAGAAGTACTGAAACTAAGTAAGCATAAACTAAACAGCCAACACTAGTTCAATAAGCATAGCTTTTTAGATGATGTGATGATGAGGGGCCCTCCTTAGCCGTGCGGTAAGACGCGCGGCTACAAAGCAGACCATGCTGAGGGTTGCTGGGATCGATTCCCGGTTCCGGTCTAGGCAATTTTCGGATTGGAAATTGTCTCGACTTCCCTGGGCATAAAAGTATCATCGTGCTAGCCTCATGATATACAAATGCAAAAATGGTAACCTGGCTTAGAAACCTCGCAGTTAATAACTGTGGAAGTGCTTAATGAACGAACACTAAGCTGCGAGGCGGCTGTGTCCCAGTGTGGGGATGTAATGCCAATAAGAAGAAGAAGAAGATGATTTTAGCATGTTTTGTTCTATTATTGTCAGTGGATTTTTTGTTGATCGAAATTTATACAATTCGGCTCAAACTTCTGTAAAACCATTATTTGATCGTTTTTACCGGAAATCCTGTAAAAATATCCGAAAATATCGCAAGAAATCCTTCAGAAATAACTTTTGAGAATCATTTTCTAATTTTTGAACAACTTCTGCATGTGTTGAACTTAATACTATGTTAAAAAAACACAATAATAAAGTTTTAAAAAAAACAACTTCTGCGAGAGCACTTAATAGCACTTTTGGATTTTTGGACACAAATCGCTATATAAACTAAGCTTTCCAACGATGTATTAATATTCAAAATCGGTGGTTGCAAACATAGTTTTCAAAAATAAATCCAAAATGGCGGCCATATTCAATATGGCTGCCTCCATTTTTATTATTGAAAATTGAGGACACACTCTTCCTCTTTCCAAAGATATGCTGATCTCTAAGATCGGTTGAGAAATGTTGGAGTTATGACACTTTTGGTGAGTCAAGAATTGACAAAAATGGAAGGGTCCATAAAAGTGATTTCGTATATAACTAAGGAAGGGTCCATCTGTCTGAAGAATTTAACTCGGATCCTTAAAATTCTTGCCGAAAGCTTTCAAATTAACATAAATTTAGGCATTTTTAAAAACCCCGTGCAAATAGTGGCCCGGTCTCAGCGAGAATTACTCAGCTGCTATTCCGTGATTAACCAGAACAATCGTAATTGCACAGGGATGGATGTAGCATGCGAGTTGCTTCCCAACCTCAATATGCATAGTCCTAGAGCTCTAAGCTTTTCACTGCCAGCCGAGTATACCTCTGCACTTGCCACGAGTTCATAAGGAATTTTATTGAAATTCGGGGGTTAGGTTCTATGGCAGAGATTCGTCTTGGTTAACGAGTTGCCAATGTGATAGGAATCAGTTCAATTGAAAGTAAAATCGAAATTTCATCCCTATGAAACCACAAACTAGTGCATGTTAAGTGCAGGAGATAATCTTTTCATCTTATACTTCATTCCTGATTTGTGTTTCCCCATACATTTTGTTGATTTTCAGCTACCATTCTTTCATGAGCTCATAGTAAAACATTCGAAACATGAAGTAACAGGTTCGATACAACAGATAGGAACTTCTGTGTCGCCGCTAAGCGACGAGCACCGTAAACTTGCCGAGCACAAGGTTGTTGTGAAGACTCTTTACTACTGCTACCAACTGGAAGTTATTTTCATCGAAGTAAACAATCGGTACCTCATTCTAACAGAATGTTAGAATAGTTAGTTGAAGGTATTATAGTAGAAGATGAAATGGTATGGACTCCATTTCCAGTTCTAGCGATTGATAGAACATGATAAGTATTATAGTGAAAGATACAAAGCAGGAGAATGGAACGGGCCTGGGACTGAACCCACAATCTCCTGCGCAGTGTCAAAAAATGTCATTTCATGTCATGGGACTAATATGCTAATAACTTTTTTCACAAGTCATTTACAATTATGTTTTCCATATAAACAGGACCAGAAAAGTTTTTGAAACAGTAAATTCCTCCAAATATCATATTGACAGCGTGAGACCCGAATTAGTGTCAAATGACATTAATGTCATGACATTCCGTGACATTTTTTTAATCTCGCTTTAATGGTTCATTCTTTATATTTAGCACAATGATCTGTTCGACAAAGTTCTAGAATCTTTTAAGTACTGTATGTTGATCAAAAAATCCAAACTGTAAATGACTATTGAAAAAAGTTATTAGGAAATTAATAATAGCAATACCATGACATTTATTTGACATTTCCCATCACTGCTCTTGCGTATGAAGCAGAAGCGGTAGCCATATGACCACAAAGCCCACCCATTTTATTCCATAAAATCATTGGCAATAAACCTATATATCTGTGTGTAGTTTGATTTTTTGAATAAAAACAATATTAATTGCAAACTTCAGAGATGATTCCGCTGTTTAACCCATCTTACCCCGGAATCTTTCGATTGACAGAAAAATAGATTTTTGATTTATTGGCTCAAAATGAACTAAACAGTAGGATTTTCGTTATTTCATTCGCTTGGATTACAGATTATGAGCTATTTTTATAGATCCATGATGAAAAGATGAATTAAAATGTTTTTCTTTTGAGACATTTTTTCTTAAATTGCGTTTCTCAAAGAGGGGCAAGTTTGCGCAAAGTTTTTCTTCGGATCCTGAAAGTACACCTTCCAAATATGATCTCCAACTAAATAACTCCGCAAGAAAAAGCGGGAAAAAAGGCTTGAATTTTCTAAATTTTTCTTCTTTTTTTAACTTTTCATTATTTTTTCCCCAGTAGATAATGTTTCTCTAAACCACGATTTGACAAAACAAAAATGCGCATAGGGGTTAAACAATTGTAGATCATTTGTTTACTTATGCTGAAAAATCGACTGAATTTTTAGGAGTTTTTAGAGACTATTAATTGAAAAAAATATTTGGAAATACATAAATTGTAAATTTTCGATTACAAATATCGAAATAAGCTGCATCCTGGATACCGGTACAATATATCATATTCCATTTCAACCAGAATACGGATATGGAAAGTTAGATCATTCAAATAAAAAGATATTTATTATTGTATGTACTATCATTCTATGGTAGCACTGGCAACATAATGTTGTAAACGTTGCTAACACTTAATTAGCATAAAATAATTAGGCCACTTATTTCAGCAAATTAACCTATTTCGGGTATATTTAAAAATTGTAACTCCTAAAACCAAGAATTTTGAAAAAAAATTATTTTATAACAAAAATATACTTTATTTCGTATACCACACCGTGTGAAATTTCCATGAATCTACTTCTTCTCTCGGTGACAGCTGGCGATCTTCACTTCACCTATGTTTATGCTTACCTCAACTTAAATTTGCTTTAACAATTATTGCCTTATAATCGGCTAATCAAAAATGCCTTACAATTTCAGAATATTAGAATGATTTTTTAACGCCCACCACGCTCTCATTCCTTGCCATAGAACCTTTTCCAAAACACAACCACCCTGCGCAAGCACTCATACACTCCCAAGCAATCCGATCTTCATGTTCTGCTCTGCAGCATTGCTTGGCTCCGTTCAACTCGATCAGGTTCCACAGGTTTTTTTCGACTTCTCTTTCACTCCCACTTCACCCATAAACTTGGCCCAACAGCAGAATCACTCCACCACATTAAAAACACCCGTTCCCTTTTTACTACTATGTGGATGTTGATGTTGGGCTTCACGCTTTCCTGGCTCTGCTGTTTCTTAGCAGAGCATTGCTCACCTCATAAGCAGCACTAAGTATGATGTTTATGTTTTGCGCCACAAACGACGACGATGATCACGATGACGACCACGACGATGGCGAAGGGGTCCGAAATGAACGCATAGAAAAATACCAAAAACGATTAATCGTGTCCAGAGGTTGTCTTCTGATGCAGAGGAGGATCGGTGGCTCCTTTCCGGGATCTTCACTCTTCAACTACCATCGTCGAACAAGTACCCCGATTGGGTCTCGATAGAAACTGTCCGTTCGCGTACCGTACGTCGTCTCGGCTCGAGGAGAATAAATTACATGAAGCGCACCATCATAGAATACCCGTTTCTTCGTTTGTACACACAGTCCCAAAACACACGTCCGTCGTTTCAGCGTCTGCGGTGTGCACGTCCGTTCGGCAGAAATATTAGAATGATACTAATGCACCTCGCTCGCGATGAATGGCTGGCTGCTGGTTGCGGCTCCGGAGCAAGAGAGATACTTCGAATGAGCAACGAAAACGAAACAACGTTGTTGGGGCCTGATGATGATGGAGAGTCACAAATGGAGAGTTGCCCCATACCTGGCCGGCCACCCACCGCGGGCGGCACAATCGGCATACCTATACAGATGGAGTAGCACAGTGGGTTCTCGTTTTGGGCGGACTAATCGGTAGTGGGGTTGTTTGAGTTACGATAATATAACAGCATTTGGTAAGGACACCTGCATTGTCATTAAAAACGACATGAACTGGTTAAAAAATAGCGATTGTCCAATTGACAAATGTATCATCTTTCGATTCGATAGGTACCGACAAGTCCTATGTCTAAAGCTGTGACGTTCAACAATGCAGAGCTTTGCTGTTTGAAGTTATCTACGTATCTATCTGGTTGTTGCAGGGTGAAATTTTGTGAGTTTTTCTTCAGGATCCTCTAGAACGGTTTAGCCGTGAACTGTATTCCGCAATCGCTTACGTACGCCGCAAGGATATCAAATAGACTGAAAAGCATCTTACACGAACCGTTGGTACATGTTGTTCACATGCCTGGGAGCTATTCGTCGACTCCCTCAGATGTGACCGGATGACGCTGGAAGTCGAAGTTGTCGTCTTCGCACGCTTGAAACCGACCCTAGTCGACTTGATGATAGTTGCGTCAGGACTGCTGATGACAATTACCCGAAGAGCTCACTTCCGCCACCATCAGATAGTCGGATAGTGAAGGTCGTTTGTTGTATGGACTCGTCGCTCGTGTTGTACGGACGCCACGTTGATCACCTTCTCATCAAGGAAATCCGCCAGTTCTATGATTTTGCTCTTAAGCGAGCAAGCGATGAACGTGTCAAGAATAAAAACATAATCGAAGCTGGTATTGAAACCGCGCAGCGGAGTAGCGAGAATATCGGAACCAGTTTATCCGGGGTGTAGAGCGGTGCAGATTCATTCGAGGGAACAGTTTCGTTCTCTGGTTGCCGATGAAATCCAGGATGGGGTCATTCAATGGTGGATGGAGCCGGTACTACTGGAGCTTGAACCGATGCAGCTACCACTGCCAGTCGCTTATGCGGTTCCAATGATGGAAAGATTGGAATCTCGTTCTCCTCGTTGATAGTTGGTGCATGGTGCCACCTTCAGGATTCTCAGGAGCACCGTCCGCTTTTGGCGTCTACAAGACGGTAGACTAGCCCAAGACTACGCACAGCAGCTGGAAGTGGCACTCCCAACGGAAGAGCAGCTAGGCGCAGCGTCTCTTGAAGATGGCTGGAGAGATATTCGATCCGCCATTGGTAGCACCGCAACCGCTGCACTTGGCACGGTGCCCCCGGATCTGAGAAACGACTGGTATGACGGCGAATGTGAGCAGTTAGTGGAAGAGAAGAATACAGCATGGGCGAGATTGCTGCAACACCGCACGAGGGCGACCGAGGAACGATATAAACGGGCGCGGAACAGACAAAACTCCGTTTTCCAGAGGAAAAAGCGCCAGTAGGAAGATCGAGACTGTGAAGAGACTGAGCATCTGTACCGCGCTAATAACACACGAAGGTTTTATGAGAAGTTGAACCGTGCAAGTAAGGCCCTGTCCATGGATAAGGGGCTTGACGTTGATATTTCAAGTGTCTTAAAAAGATTTTTATTTTTGTTTAATAGAGTGCTTTTTTCAAACAAAGGTTAAGTTCAACACTAAATTAAAAAATTAAGATATTTTTCCATTTTTTATATCTCCTTCACAAGAATATCGTTATTTTAATGGTAATGGTTTGAAAATAAGCTCCGTAGAGAAACTTTTATCACATCTTACTTAAATAAGGTCAACAGTTATACCAAACACTTGAGGTACCATGCCTCCAAGTTAACTAATGGTTAGTGTCGCACGATCTAACAACAACTGCCTATTGGTAAATTTGGAGGTGCCGGCAGGGCTCAGTAGGGGTCTAACTAACATAACTCTAATACTAACAAGACCCTGAAACAAACGCTTATCCAAATAAAATAGCATATATCTATTTATACTTGTAGTAGTAGCTAACAATAATTCATTTTGTACCCGTATAGCTGAAGTAGAATTTTAGTAGTGAAAAGTAGAATTTGTAGATTTACTAATTTGGCATTGGAGATAGTGAATGTATCTATTATATCTTCTCGATAATCTTTTTATTTTAGTCTCTCTAGCTGCATGGATCAACGCAAAAAAACTGTTTCTCTCTTCCTTCTATTAGGTTAGTTAGAAAAATTAGCGGATATATAGGGGACATGACTTAGTGTTTCTCGTATTAAGACAAATTCGATGACCTTTACCTTATAATAAAATAAATGACCGATAGTAAAATAAATGACTGAAATTTAAAGATATCAAATAAATAATAAAAAACGAAAATAAATACATGACCATCGGTGGACAGAAAGACAAGAGACAGAGTTCTGTTTAGAATAGTTAATTGAGATAGAGAATAACTAGTACCACTATTATTGCTACAAGACTAATAACTTGACCACTTACGGAAATGAGGATAGACCATATGATGCGTTCATCCACTATTATATTGAATATTGTATACCCTGAATCTGAATAACTGAATTTTAGACCTCATTATTTTAATAAATAATAAAGGTTTGAATATTAGAAAAGGGAATAGAACTTGACCAAAAAAAGCAATTACGGAACAACTGGACAGAAATTTTGTATAATGATCACTATTAGACTACTGAAACTTTAACATATGACATTACTGTGACTGATAGGATACAATTAACTCGACGACGTATTGACAAACATCCAATACACAACCGTGTTAAAATAAGGGAAGCTCTTCAATGTGTCCATTTATTACAATAGTACTTAAATTAATCTATTTTGAAACTACCCTACCAGAATGATATCATTACATCTTTATTCGAAATTGTTACTTGGAAATGGCAACAGTACCACCCGTTGTCAACATAGACTACTATTAGGTATTGAATGTCGGCTCCAAGTAACTAATAATTAAATTTACATGTTAACTACTTATTCAGAAAACATCTATATACATGTTGAGCTTCCATTATTTGTTCGGTTTATAATTGACAGACTGTAGATAGAAAGAATAATGTATCGTTATGATCACAATACAAACCCAGGCCGCAGTGACCTAGTGAGCAACATAGCTTGAGTCGTCTGCTAGTATTGTGTATCACATGGAGAGCCCAGCCGAGATACCAGTCTATTAAGACTACAACTGGTCAACTCTCGAAAAAAAAAAAAAAGTTGAACCGTGCAAGTAAGGGCCTGATATGTGTAAGGACATAAACGGGAACCTTCTAAAGGTGGCGGCAGCACTACGAAGAACACCTGAATGGCGATGTGGCCGACGAAGATGGCGGTATGGTGATGAACCTGGGAGAACGTGCGCAGGACATAATTTTAACGGCTCCGGATCTCCAGGAGGGCCCTCCTTAGCCGTGCGGTCAGATGTGCGGCTACAAAGCAAGACCATGCTGAGGGTGGCTGGGTTCGATTCTCGGTGCCGGTCTAGACAATTTTCGGATTGGAAATTGTCTCGACTTCCTTGGGCATAAAAGTATCATCGTGCTAGCCTCATGATATACGAATGCAGAAATGGTAACTTGGCTTAGAAACCTCGCAGTTAATAACTGTGGAAGTGCTAATTGAACACTAAGCTGCGAGGCGGCAATGTCCCAGTGGGGGATGCAATGCCAATGAAGAAGAAGGATCTCCAGGAAATCCAGGAGGAGATTGGGCGGTTGAAGTTTTGCCGCGGGAGTGGATGGAAGGTGTCGTGTGTCCCATCTACAGAAAGGAAGATAAGCTGGATTGTAGCAACTACCGCGCAATCACCTTGCTGAACGCCACCTACAAGGTACTCTCCCAAATGTCATGCCGTCGACTAGCACCAATAAGGTACCAGTCAAAACGAATAATGCAAGAGATGGCGTTTTTTCAATGGTAGTAAAATCGAAATTTCATCACTATTAGACTACTAATCAGTGCAAACTAAGTGCAGGAGATAATCTTTTCACCTCATACTTCATTCCTTATCACTACTTTCTTCTAAAACACCACCATTTTCCGTAAATTTGCAAAAATACCTGATTTTCCTATACATTTTAGCGATTTCCAACTACCATTCTTCCATGAGCTCATGGTGAAAATTGTGAAAATCTCAAAACATAGAGTAGCAGGTTTAACAACACAGATAGAAACGCCGGTATCGCCACTCAGTGACGAGTACCGTAAACATGGTGCATGGAAGGTTGTTGTCTACACTTTTTACGGCTGCTGCATCTTGGAAGTAAATGTCATCGAAGTCAACAGTCGGTCCCTCATTGCAAGAGAGTTCATGGGGCAGTACCAGGCGGGATTTAAGACAGAACGCTCTACTACAGACCAGGTGATCGCCGTACGTCAGGTATTGCAGAAATATCGCGAATACAACGTGCCACATCATATATTTATCGACTTCAAAGCCGCATATGATACATTCGATCGGGACCAGCTATGGTAGTTAATGCACGAAAACGGATTTCCGGATAACTTGATACGGTTGATCAAGGCGACGATGAATCGGGTGATGTGCGTAGTTCGAGTTTCAGGGGCATTCTCGAGTCCCTACGAAACGCGTAGAGGGTTACGGCAAGGTGATGGTTTTTTGTGTCTGCTATTCAACATCGATTTGGAGGGAGTAATACGAAGGGCAGGGATTGACACGAGTGGTACGATTTTCACGAAGTCCGTCCAGTTATTTGGTTTCGCCGGCGACATTGATATTATGGCACTTAACTTTGAGATGCCGTGCTCCTTAGCCATGCGGTAAGACGCGTGGCTACAAAGCAAGACCATGCTGAGGGTGGCTGGGTTCGATTCCCGGTGCTGGTCTAGACAATTTTCGGATTGAAAATTGTCTCGACTTCCCTGGGCGTAAAAGTATCATCGTGTTAGCCTCATGATATACGAATGCAAAAATGGTAACTTGGCTTAGAAACCTCGCAGTTAATAACTGTGGAAGTGCTTAATGAACACTAAGCTGCGAGGCGGCTCTGTCCCAGTGTGGGGATGTAACGCCAATAAGAAGGAGAAGAATGTTGAGAGGATGGAGGAAGCCTACATCAGACTGAAAAGCGAAGCTAAACGGATTGGACTAGTCATCAACACGTCGAAGACGAAGTACAAGATAGGAAGCGGCTCATGAAAGGACAACGTTAGCCACCCACCACAAATTTGTATTGGTGGTGACGAAATCGAGGTGGTTGAAGGCACACTGGTGACCTCCGATAACGATACAAGCAGAGAAATTCGGAGACGAATCATGGAAGGAAATCGTACGTACTTTGGACTCCGCAAAACGCTCCGATCGAATAGAGTTCGCCGCTGTGCCAAACTGACTATCTACAAAACCCTTATTAGACCGGTAGTCCTCTACGGACACGAGACCTGCACGATGCTCGTGGAGGACTAACGCGCACTGGGAGTTTTCGAAAGGAAAGTGCTGCGTACCATCTATGGTGGGATGCAGATGGCGGACGGTACGTAGAGGAGGTGAATGAAAAACGAGTTGCATCAGCTGTTGGGAGAACAATCCATCGTTCACACAGCGAAAATCGGAAGACTGCGGTGGGTCAGGCACGTAGCCAGAATGTCGGACAGTAATCCGGGGCATCATGGCATCATCATCTGACCATCTGGCATCACGTTGGCGTCTTCTTCTTCTTCTTATTGGCATTACATCCCCACACTGGGACAGAGCCGCCTCGCAGCTTAGTGTTCATTAAGCACTTCCACAGTTATTAACTGCGAGGTTTCTAAGCCAAGTTACCATTTTTGCATTCGTATATCATGAGGCTAACACGATGATACTTTTATGCCCAGGGAAGTCGAGTCAATTTCCAATCCGAAAATTGCCTAGACCGGCACCGGGAATCGAACCCAGCCACCCTCAGCATGGTCTTGCTTTGTAGCCGCGCATCTTACCGCACGGCTAAGGAGGGCCCTCTCACGTTGGCGTGGAACGTGCATATTGGTTTACGTCGCATTTTCTACCGTTCCGAGAGAGAGCTATCATGATGTTGATTTAGATGTTGAGAAATTGAGTGAAAATCGCTTATGCCGGGAATTGAATTGAAGTATGCCGGACAAGCAATCGTTGTGACTGAATTACGTGCTACACCTCGTTAATTTAAATCAAATAAAAGCTTTTTTAACCCTTTTGTTACCGACAGGGTACCCGGGTACCTTTTTCGTTTTCAAGTGAAATTTTTTTAGGGCTCTAATCATCGCAGGAAATTGAAACTCCGTGACATCTTCAAACTCGGCAAAATTAAGGTTTGGGTGGTACTAAAATGAAAATCCAGTAAGGGAAGCTTGGGGAGGGGCTTCTGAATATTTTAACCCCGTAACGTACCGACAGGGTACCCGGGTACCCACTTTCTGGTATGACCATAACTTCGTTAGTTTTCAACCGATTTGGACAATTACGTTTGCTAAGGATTAAGAAATTCATCCTCTATCCGTTCCATGTCACATAGGACCGATCCGGATTACCTGGTTACCGGAGTTCCGGATTTGCTGGAACATGTCTCAAAAATGGAGAAGTTGATCTTATAGAATCCAAATGATGATTTCTTGTACTCTGAGCTACCAGTTTCGCAGAAAATTCGAGGATTATGACTTCCCAACGTATTAGGACCACGTGATCATATGGACTCGGAACGGACATCCCGGAATAGGTTCCCGTGGGCCCTATAGTGGCCGCAAATTCATTTCTGGCAATATGGGTATCAAAATTCTTGAAATTGTTTCGGGAACATGTGATTCATAAAGTTGAAACCATAGGATGGATATGAACCGGAACGGTCATTCTGGAACAGGTTCCCGGAGGGCCCGTAGTGGCCAAAAACTCATTTAGAATAAACCCTAGCAATATGCGTATCAAAATTCTTGGAATTGTTCCGGAAACATTTTTTTCCATGTAGTTGAGACCATAGGATGGATATCAACTGGAACGGTCATTCTGGAACAGGTTCCCGGAGGGCCCGTAGTGGCCAAAAACTCATTTAGAATAAACCCTGGCAATATGGGTATCAAGATTCTTGGAATTGTTCTAGAAACATATTTTCCATGTAGTCAAGACCATAGGATGAAACGGTCATTCTGGAATAGGTTCCCGGAGGGTCTGTAGGGGCCAAACACTCATTTAGAATAAAGCCTGGCAATATGGGTATCAAAATTTTTGGAATTGTTCCGGAAACATGTTTTCCATGTAGTTGAGACCATAGATTGGATATGACCCGGAACGGTCATTCTGGAACAGGTTCCCGGAGGGCCTAAAGTGACCATTAATTCATTTGGTAGAAACCCTGGCAATATGGGTATCAATATTCTTGGAATTGTTCCGGAAACATGTTTTCCATGTAGTTGAGACCATAGGATGGATATCAACCGGAATGGTCATTCTGAAACAGGTTCCCGGAGGGCTCGTATGGGCCAAAAACTCATTTAAAATACACCCTGGCAATATGTATGGGTAATAAAACTCTTGGAATTGTTTTGGAAATATGTTATCCATAAAGTTGAAACCATAGGATGGATATCAATCAGAACAGTCATCCTAGAAAAAGTTCCCGAAAGGCCTTTAGTGGTCACAAACTCATTTAGAAGACACCCTGGCATCAAAATTCTTGGAATATTTTCGGAAACATGTTTTTCCAAGAAGATGGGACTGATGTTGGGTCATCAGGCTGAATGGCTGTTAGGCCGAATGGTTATTGGGTCGAATGAGAAATGAGGAGTGAATAGTGAGAAGTGGAAAGTAAAAAGTGAAAAGTGAAATGAGAGAAATGAGAAGAGAAAAGAGAGAAGTGATTTTGTCACTCCCCGATTTTATCTACCTCCGACTTTATCACATTTTTGACCCGATTTTATCACGTGACGCTTTTGTCAAGTTTTTGACCCATTTTGTCACCACAAAAAAATTTGAAAATTTTAGTCGTTCTTTTTATTTTTGTAAACTATCCAGCAAACACCAATGATACTTACAGCGCCTGTGGTTTATTATAAATCATTTCTGAGTACCAGTCAAGAAAAAGTCTTTTTGACAAGAAATAACGGAAAAAGAAGATAGCAAGTGTTTCTTCTAAATAAGGGTCCCCTCGGAAACCTGTTTGAGAATGACCGGTCCATTGTCAAACCATCTTATGGCCTAATAACCCAAAAGATCATGCTTCCGATACAATTTCATGAATTTTGATACCCACATTGCCAGGGTTTCTTCAAAATGAGTTTGTGGCCACTTTAGGCCCTACGGGAACCTGTTCCCGGATGACCGGTCCGTTGTCAAACCATCCTATGGTCCAATAACTTATCAGATCATGCTTCCGAAACAATTTCAATTTGATACCCATTTCATTTTGATACCCATTTCCCAGGGTTTCTTCAGAATGAGTTTGTGGCCACTTTAGGCCCCACGGGAACCTGTTCCAGGATGACCGGTCCGTTGTCAAACCATCCAATGGTCCAATTACTGATCAGATCATGCTTCCGAAAAAATTTCATGATTTTTGATACTCACATTGCCAGGGTTTCTTCAGAATAAGTTTGTGGCCACTTTAGGCCCGACGGGAACCTGTTTCCGGAATAACAGTTCCAAGATTAATTCATAAGATGGTCCTGTAACGTAGTTAAGTTATATTCTTTAAATTTCCAACAAAGTTTATTAGTCATAACGCAAGAAATCTTCATTTGGTTGAATATATATCTTCAATTTACACATACTTTGGGACTTGGCCCAGTTAATCCGGAATTCCGGTTACCAGGTAATCCGAATCGGTTCTCTGTAACATGTATCGAATAGCGGGTAAGTTCCTGCATCCGTAGCAACCAAAATCGTCAAAATCGGTGAAAAACTGACAATGTTATGATCATTTTAAGTCCGTGGGTACCCGGGTACCCTGTCGGTAACGTAAGGGTGTTTTTTTGTCGGTAACAAAAGGGTTAATGGCCCGTTAACATATTCGCTAATTCTAGCGGACAATGCATTATCCGACAATACTAGCGTGAAATTAGCATAATGTAAACGCTTATTAGCGAGGACAACTCCTGTTTATATTGCGCTAATATCGTGCTAGTATTGTCGGATAATGCATTGTCCGCTAGAACTAGCTCATATGTAAACGGGCCATAAACGATGTTAAGCAAGAATAGCTGATAAGAAAATTATTTTGAGCTTTTTAGTGGAATGTTTTCGCCTGTCATAAGACGAGTTTGAAGTCGAGTCAAGTACAAGACACTGAAGACGGCCTTACTGTTGAGGTCGAAATACGTATCTGTCAGGATACAATTAAGTGGTGGAATTCAATGGGATTGTTTAAACTCGTCTTATGACAGGCAAGAATAGCTATTTTTAAGCAGACGATTGACGCCGCTAACCGCACGGCCATGAATCCCATATTCGTTGTTTATATATCTATTCGATCCGAAATTTCATAAGGATTTAGATTATGTAATAATATGCATATGTTTACTGATGTTTGCAAGTTATTTTTTCACAAAAAACATTTAAAAGTACTTCAAAATATTTTAACGTCACGCCGGAATGTGTTACCTGCATTCCAAGACGTGCAAGATTGCAGAGAACCATTATTTTGAAAGTTTAGTTTTCCATGAATTTGATGGTCAGGTACGTACATGTTTAGAGCTGCGATTATACTCGGTGTTCCAAACCAAAAGATGGATCGCTACTTGGAATTTCTGAAAAAAGATATTCTCGGCACGGTATTCTATCGGCAGCAATCGTAAACAAATCCATTTAAAATGTTATCAACAAAATATTGCGTAAATTTAATTAAAAAATAACCTTTTGATTGCAGAAATTAAAAAAAAAACAGGAGTATTGATTAAAAATTCACACTTGCTCAAATTACCCCAACACGATGCTTATATTACCCCATCAGCTCTTCATCAGGTTGAAAATAGAGTGTTTTGAACAACGATGAAAATGTATTCTTGTAAATACGTGTGGCCCCCTTTTCCCATAATACGTTTAACATGCGCGTATCCGTTCACTACCCAGCCGTCCACATTAACTCCCACCCTAGATTACTAGAATTTGGAATTTTCTCTGATTTGAACTTCAAATATGCATGCTCATCATCTCGACATCAGTAATTAGCCTTTGATATAAAAAATATTTGCAAACAGATAGGTAAGCTGCTTTAGTGGAATTTCAACGACTTCCTCCAGTAGCACTTTATAATGAACATCAATTTCCTTTTCCTGAAGGTGTTGTCATCCCCCGCATGTGACTTCAAACTGAAAACATCTACTACCTACCTCATTGTACAGATTAGATCGGCAGTATTGTCTGTTTGATTCCTCTTCTATGTGGTTGCTTAATCGCACACGTGAAATGAATTTTTTACGGGATTTGGCCACCCTAGGGCAACTTCACCAGTGGTCTACTCTTGGTCCAAATGTATACCACATTTGGACCAGATCGAAACCAGAAGCGTTCACACCAGTGGTCCATCTCGTTTGATATAAATTTTTAGTGGAACATGACAGATCGGCCGATAATTTAAACGGAAATTGAAAATATAACCTGCAGGTATGCATGGAAAATGATTCAGAATTATTACATTTTAATAAAACAGTAATATCAAGCAAATGATTGTATCTTTAAATGAAACAAATTTAAAAAAGCACGACTTAAACTTTGCAAACGCACGCATTAGAAGCTTTGAAATTGCTATAAAATTTTTGGGACATAATTTTAGTTTGAAAAGATGGTGGTGGCTGGCCCCATGATTACTTCCGGTCTTTTACTATACTTAGTATAGTAATAGTCAAGCATTCGTTGTACATATGACTAATATGGGGGGTAAGCGTGATGAAATGATGTAGAATTTAAAAAGAAAACGAATGTTAAGACCGAGTGCCACTGGATGACTCCAAATGGGCCAGTATAATGTGGGGTAGTCAGGGTTTAACTAAATTAGCTAACAGTATAACTTATTTTGCCACGCAACAATTTCAGTATAGGTAATTTGTTTCTACGAATCAAATTCCTAAAAGTTAGGTTTTCAGCATTACTTAGCGCAAGAGAGGGTTTAAACTCTGCGTTACATTGCTTTTTTTTCCGATTCGGTGCGTTATCATGAGTGATCAGCATTGTTTAACGCGAATGTCAGCTGGGATCGCTCAAAGTGTAAGATTTAGTGTAATTATTTTAATTATTTTTATTTTTTAGGCATCAAATGTTAGGAGTATGTTTACAGCGTCACATAGCCCAGGAGAGGGTGTAATGCTCTGCGTTGTAATGGTATAGTGTAGGCCGTCCTCGATTGGGGTCCTGTGGGTCGCATGTAGTGGCTGTGCTCGGGGCAGTTGTGTGTTGAAAGCGGTTTTGGGGCAGTTAGGATTGAGTTTTAATATAAACAGATGTAGGATTGAACAAGACATAACCTTCAGGGTTCATATTGTGGAGACTATTGACAGCCAAAGCGTTGAGGATAAGCTTTTAGTTAGCCTGGAATAGAACTGAATTAATTTATCCGATTTGGAATCCTAGATTGAATAGTAGGTATATATGGACAATAATAGGGGTAAGGGGTAATACAAAGAGCAGGGATTAACACGAGTGGTACAATTTTCAATAAGTCCGTCCAGCTATTTGGCTTCGCCGACGACATAGATATTATGGCACGTAACTTTGAGAAGATGGAGGAAGCCTACATCAGACCGAAGAGGGAAGCTAAGCGAATCGGACTAGTCATCAACACGTCGAAGACAAAGTACATGATAGGAAGAGGTTCAAGAGACGACAATGTGAGCCACCCACCGCGAGTTTACATCGGTGGTGACGAAATCGAGGTGGTAGAAGAATTTGTGTACTTGGGCTCACTGGTGACTGCCGAAAATGACACCAGCAGAGAAATTCGGAGACGCATAGTGGCTGGAAATCGTACGTACTTTGGACTCCGCAAGACGCTCCGATCGAATAGAGTTCGCCGCCGTACCAAACTGACAATCTACAAAACGCTCATTAGACCGGTAGTCCTCTACGGACACGAGACCTGGACGATGCTCGTGGAGGACCAACGCGCACTTGGAGTTTTCGAAAGGAAAGTGCTACGTACCATCTATGGTGGGGTGCAGATGGCGGACGGTACGTTGAGGAGGCGAATGAAGCGAGTTGCATCAGCTGTTGGGAGAACCATCCATCGTTCACACCGCGAAAATCGGAGGACTGCGGTGGGCCGGGCACGTAGCCAGAATGTCGGACAGTAACCCGGTGAAAATGGTTTTCGACAACGATCTGACGGGCACAAGAAGGCGAGGTGCGCAGCGGGCAAGGTGGATCGATCAGGTGGAAGATGACTTGCGGACCCTCGTGGTTGGCGACGTGTAGCCATGGACCGAGCCGAATGGAGAAGACTCTTATAAACCGCACAAGCCACCTCGGCCTTAGTCTGAATAAATAATAAAATAATGGACAATAATAGAAACTATATACAGTTATCGTATTATTAACCTTCCTAGTGCATTGGGGTCCATTTCGACCCAAGCAGATAAAAATCTGAAAAATTCTGACTTTTCCTAACTTGCGGAAATTAAGATTCCCTGAGAAAATCAGCTTCCAGCGACATCTAAGAGGCGCCACAAAAAAAGTGCCACATTGTGCATTGGGGTCCTTTTGGACCCAAGAATTCATCTCGATCACAAAAACTCAAATTTCAACCGATTTTTGATCTTTAGGCACCAAACGAAAGCTGTAGGTTCCAATTACTAGCCCACGGAGTGATTCATCCAAATTGACCACTATAGTCCCCGGGGAACGGGGAAAGAGGTACTGTTTGAGCTTCTCAATTTAGCGCCAAATTTTCGAGTTTCGTGTTATGAAACATAAAATTGCTTGCAAATATGTTCTCTGATGATCCCAACTGTATTTGCTATATTGTATATGCCATTTCTGGGTAAATTTACCCCTCGAGCGGTCATCGGAAAGCCCTCTAGAAGATCCGGAACTTCCGTAAAATTGGCCAATTCAAAAAGTTCATCTCAGAGCTCCGCGATTTTTTAAAAAAACTTTCAATCTGGTAAATTGTGGGTGCAACAAACAGTTAAATTGTTCTGTGACCCTCAAATGTCCCAGAAACGGTCCTCCGAAAGATCCGGAACAACCGTAAAAGTGGCAAATTCTAAAAGTTCATCCTAGAGCTCCGCGATTTTTTCGTAACCATTCATTCTGGTAAATTGTGGGTGCAATCAATAGTTAAAGCCTTCTGTGACCCCCAAATGTTCAAGAAACGGTCCTCCGGAAAATCTGGAACATCCATAAAAGTGGCCAATTCTAAAAGTTAATCCCAGAGTTCCGCGATTTTTTCGTAACCATTCATTCTGGCAAATTGTGGGTGCAATCAATAGTAAATGTCTTCTGTGACCTCCAAATGCCCCAGAAATGGTTCTTCGAAAGATCCGGAACATCCGTAAAATGGCCAATTCCAAAAGCTTATCCCAAAGCTTCGCGATTTTTTGTCAACCATTCATTCTGGCAAATTGTGGGTGCAACAAACAGTTAAAGTCTTCTGTGACCCCAAAATGTCCCAGAAACGGTCCTCCGGACATCCGGAACATCCGTACAAGTGGCCAATTCAAAAAGTATTTAAGAATAGATCCTCTAGACAAATGACCTTTACGTGGTGAGTTGTTTTCTGGATTGACAAACCTTATTCATTCTGCAGGCCGGTTTGTGTGTTTTGACTTTCTCAAAGATTTTTTTATTGGCCACGCAAAATTTTAACAACTTTTCATAGCAATGACGAAATGCTTTCGTTTTTTCACAGCACAAAGCCATAAATATGCTTTTTTTTTGTTGGGGCGTAGAACCACTGCGTCCATTGAGTTGAACTTTTGTGGTATACCCCTGATTACTCTTAACTATGTATTCGCATCTTGTAGGTTGATCACCATTTGTCAAGTAAACAATCTAAGACGCGTCTTTTCCCAGTCCGGTATAATTGAATATAACATAAATATGCTTAATGATCTGTACTGATGAAAATGTCAACATGCCATCAAAGTTTTAGGATATTTGGATTTGAAGTTATTGCCTCAATATGGGGACAATTGATGCCTCATTAGTTTATTTATTTTATTTCGTCAATCAACGTAGACTAGTACATACACATATACATACATGTTTGTTTTTGTAATGCTATAGTATGAATAAATAATAGTAGTTTGCCTTTCTCGTACAACAAAGTTGTACCGAAAGGCTATCATTTAACTCCAAAATCGAAAACAGAAAAAAAAGAAGTCTCGGAGACCCATGATATTATATACCAATCGACTCAGCTCGTCGAACTGAACAAATCTCGCTTAACTTTTCAAAAGGACCTAAGTAAATTTTTTTTCATGAATTAATTTGAATAGCGCAATCAATAGCTTTTATGTTGTTATGTTGATTGCGCTATTCAAATTAATTCATGAAAAAAATGTTACTTAGGTCCTTTTGAAAAGTTAAGCGAGAAATGTCTGTCTGTCCGTGTGTATGTGTGTGTGTGTGTGTGTGCACACGAAAACCGAAAAACATTAGCCACTTTTTCATATAGTAATTCTTAACCGATTTTCTCGCAACAAGTTGCATTCGACAGAGGACAAAGCCTTGTTGATCACTATTGAATTTGATAACGGTCGACCATTGCGTTTAAAAGTTACTAAGAAAATGGAATCGAACTATATAAGCTCCATATAATGTTGGTGTCTTGGCTAAATGCGAGAAAGGCAGTATCACCACTCGGTGAACTAAGTTGTTTTTTTTAGTAAAGTGATGTATAATTTTGATTTTGAGGCTATTGAGCTATATAAAGCTGAATTTGTAATGTTTGTTCTTTAAAAATATTGTCTAACGTTATGCAGAGATATTGTTAAATCAATGATTTCGCAGTGTTGATTGTAAACGGCTATCATTCGGTTGAGAGGCCCAAATTTGGCGTAATTTGTTCGGCAGTGGTTGGTTATGTAAAGGTATGTAAAAATTAAATTTCGATAATTCTTAGAGAGTCTGTGAGGAAATCGCGTATGTTCATTTATTTTTGTTTGTGATACATTGGAAATCAGAAAAAGGGATCAAGTCAACCCAGTCTCCACAAGTAGGAATTTTCTAGGACGTCTGAATGTGCACAAAACCATCCTCCGGGAGATCAAGAATATCAGTGAAAATGGTCAATTCTAAAAGTTCATCCCACAGCTTTGCTAATTTTCGCTTTCATTCATATGGGTGAATTATGTATGCAATCAATAGCGAAAATCCTCCGTGATATGCAATGACAATAATAAAAGTCGAGTCAAGTACGAGACACTGAAGACGGCCTTACTGTTAAGGTCGAAATACGTATCTGTCAATTCACATAGTGGAATCAAATCAGTTGGCGGAATCAAATGGAATTGTACAAACTCGACTGATGACAAGTAATGACATTCCACTATCTAGCTATCTCAAAATAATTTTCTTATCAATAATAAAAATTCCTTCGTAAAATCCGGAACATCCGTAAAAGAGGCCAAATCCAACAGTTAGCGTAACAGATCATCATTAGCCAGCGACGGCGGCGTGGCGGCATTCCTCCTTGAATTCCTCCGAAGCTTCTCCAGAAGCTCTTCTGGAAGTTATTCAAGAACTTCCTCCGGAAGTTCGTTCAGAAGTTCCTCCGGTAATTCCTTCGGAAGTTCATCAAGTAATTCCTCGGAAAGTTCCTAAAGGCATTCCTCTGAAAGTTCTTCTGAGAATTCTGTGTGTTCTTCCGCAAATCTCTCCACAAGTTCATCAAGTAATTCTTCGGGGAGCTGCTCCGAGAGCTCCACCGAACTTATTCCGGAAGTTTCTCCAGAAATTCTCAACGAAGTATGAATCCGGAAGTTCCTCCGTGAATTATTTTTCGAATCGGCCACATTCACGGATGTTCCGGATCTTCTGGAGTACCATTACCGTACAGTACCGAAAACTTTTATTATTTATTGCAAACACAATTCGCCAGGATAGGTGGTTACGAAAAAATCGCGATGCTCTGAGATATTCTTTTGGAATTTAGCACTTTTATGAATGAACTGGATCTTCCGGAGGACCGTTACTTGAGCACTTGGAGGTCACAGACAGTGTTGGGAAAAACTCAAAATCTCAAAACTCATAAACGATTCAAATCACTCGTGAGTTGAAACGCACCCAACTCAGCACCTAAAAAATCATGGCAAAGTTGAATCATCCATTTGAATCATCGTAGGTTTTCTTTTGTTCTCATTCGTAAAATAACAGTAAATTAAAGTTCAACACATAGAACAAAGGATACTCTTGCGTATGTAAACAATAAATTGCCCCCAAATTGATTATAAACACTTTTTAGAGCGAAATGATTTTTTGGCAAATGAGTGAAATGATCCGTTTTAGCATGAAAAACTCAGACGTGATGCATTATTTAAAAATCGCAAACGAGTTAGTTCGCGCGGGAGCGCTCAATGATTGAGTTTTATGAATGATTTTACCAACACTGGTCACAGAAGATTTTCCCTATAACTGAAAACTGAAAACTGAAAACAGCATTGTGGTTAAAAATACCATATTGATAGTTTAAATTAAATGCACAACACCAATTGATTTGTGCAGACTACATGCTGCATTAAATTCAAACGAATTATGTAGTAATTTTTACCATGGTTGCGAAATAAACAAACAAATGTCAAAAATACCATAAGACATAGTTATCTTGACCAAAATAAATTGTTAAAGAAACAAACATTTTTTGCATTTAAAAAGATAATTGTGTAGTAAATTTAACTGCACTTGTTCGTTTTTTTTGGAATTTTCTAATAAGCAATAATAAATGCAATACTCAATTATTTATTAAACATATTGTATTTAGTATTATAAACGTTTAAAGAAATATCTCGTTGAAAATGGATCTTTTCGCCGAGCTTTTTCCCATAGCGGCGCAGCTTTCTCCTCCTTCCGCAGCTTCGCGTAGGAAAAAATATCTCCCTGGACCATTTCACAAGACCGCAAGATATTGCTCCGTTACATCATGTCCTGCATTGAAAAGCTCATTTGAATTAATCACAAAACTAGCACCAAAACATTCTTACCTTTCAAAATAAAATAAACTGATGAATCCAGTTCTAATTATCGGTCATATCTTGAAGCTTCCACTTTTTTCATTACGCCGCATAAAGAAACAACGTTTTGCGATATATTTGTATACCCATGGATACAACAAATACAAACCATTTAACATTTAACTATCGTTTTGTGCACTCACTTTGAAATAAAAATTATCGAATAACAAAATAATTAAAATTGTTTACAATTTTCAGGCGAAAAAGATGACGTGTATTGTTGGAATAAAATAGAACGAGTGAACAGGAACAGGTATTGTTATTTTTACCATGTTCATGGTTAAATTTACGGTGGCAGCATAGTGTTTTTGAAAATAATGTTGTTATTTCGACAACACAAGAAGTTGTTATTTTTACTACACGATCATAGTTGAATTTACTGCATACTTAATTTCAGTGTATTAATTTGCCAGAAGGAAAGGTTACGAAAAAAATCACTGTGCTGAAGTTTTGGGATTGTCCACTTTTACGGATGTTTCAGATCTTCCGAAGGATTGTTTCTGCGACATTTGTAGACCACAGAAGACTTTCACTATTGATTGCACCCACAATTCACCAGAATGGATGGTTACGAAAATATTGCTATTCTGGGACATTTGGAGGTCACTGAAGACTTTCACTATTTATTGCACGTACAATTTGTCAGAATGGATGCTTACGAAAAAATCACGAAGCTCTGGGATGAACTTTAAAATCAAAGCCCACCGAAGGGGCGGTTACCCTCCAATACCTTTTCCGAACTAAATCTGTCACATGCTGTACATATGCAAAATCAAGTTTCAGACACAGAATGAATGGTTATTAAAAAATCGCGAAGCTCTGGGACGAACTTTTGGAATTGGCCATTTTACGGATGTTCCGGATTTTCCGAAGAACTATTTCTGGGGCATTTGGAGGTCACAGAAGACATTTACTATTGATTGCACCCACAATTTTCCAGAATGAATGGTTACCAAAAAATCGCGGAGCTCTGGGATTAACTTTTAGAATTGGCCACTTTTACGGATGTTCCGGATCTTCCGGAGGACCGTTTCTGGGACATTTTGGGGTCACAGAAGACTTTAACTGTTTGTTGCACCCACAATTTGCCAGAATGAATGATTATCAAAAAATCGCGAAGCTCTGGGATGAACTTTTGAAATTGGCCAATTTTACGGAAGTTCCGGATCTTCCAGAGGGCTTTCCGATGACCGCTCGAGGGATAAATTTGCCCAGAAATGGCATATACAATATAGCAAATACAGTTGGGATCATCAGAGAACATATTTGCAAGAAATTTTATGTTTCATAACACGAAACTCGAAAATTTGGTGCTAAATTGAGAAGCTCAAACAGTACCTCTTTAGCACCGATTCCTCGGGGACTAGAGTGGTCAATTTGTATGAATCACCCCGTGGGCTTGTTATTGGAACCTACAGCTTTCGTTTGGTGCCTAAAGATCGAAAATCGGTTGAAATTTGAGTTTTTTTGATCGAGATGAAATCTTGGGTCCAAATGGACCCCAATGCACAATGTGTAACTTTTTTCTAATGCATTAGGAAGGTTAAATATTCAGGATATGTTTTTAGTTAAGTTAAATAGCAAATATGCATGTATGATAACCATTAATAAGGCAGAATTATAAGAACTGTATTTTTGTCTTTGTAATAAAATTAATTACTTACTAATGTTTTGCGGGCCGGCGAGTGAAAGTGGCCCAATTCTTTTATCTACCTCTTTCCAGACGACCAATGATGAAGAATTCTCCCTTAACTTTTCAAAAGGACCTAAGTAACATTTTTTCATGAATTAATTTGAGTACTGCAATCAAAAGCTTTCATGTTTTTCTGTTGTTTGCGCTATTCAAATTAATTCATGAAAAAAATGTTACTTAGGTCCTTTTGAAAAGTTAAGCGAGAATTTACTTCAAGAAAATCTCATAGTTCCGGTATCAGCAGTGGTATTCATAACTAATACTACCTACAACCACCGTCAATACAGTAAGTCTGTGTTCACAACGAGATTACTTCAAGGACAATCATGGGCGTAGCCAGGGGGAGGCAGGGGGGGGGGCGTCGCCCCCCCCCTTTAATTGTGAAAAGATGGAACGGGTACTGAAATGAATTCCCTCAAACATGTGCACTTTACGATCCAATCATATACAGAAATAAGTGGTTGAAATTCAAAAAATTCCCAAAACTTATTAGGGCATCCAGGATCCAATATATGAAAGTTCAAAACAACTCGAAACATTTCGGGCTCATAAATTCTCCTTGAAATCCTTCTAGAAGCTCCCCTGGGAACTTCTAAATTCCTCCGGAAAGTTATCCACAAATTCCTCTGAAAATCGTTGGAAAATCCTTCTCATGTAATTGTAATTCCTCTTTATCTAGAAACCCCCCACTATTTTTTTTAGGAAATTCACGAGGAAATTCCTTGAAGATATCTTTTCTTCTCTCCAAGATTTACTTCTAGATATTTCATCGGCTATTTTCTCTTCAGGAAGAATCCGGCATTTTCTTCATGCATGCATTCGAGAGTTCCGTCAAGAATACATACGGAATTTCTTCCCAAAATTCTACCAGAAGTTTCTTCAACAATTTTTGACGGAAATACTCCGATTTAGCTCCATAATTTCACTTGTAAATCTATAAGAAATTCCTTCGGAAATTCTTCTAGGAACTTCTCCGGGCATTCCTCTCGGAACTCTTCCTTTAATACCTCCGGGATTACTTCCAGGAATACCTCCAAACATTCAATAGCGAAATCATCTAGCATTCCAATCTGGAATTCTTTTCGCAATTACTACAGAATATCCTTCAAGAAATCCTCTAGAAATATCTTCATGAATTTCTCCTGGAATTCGTCCAAGTATTTCCCCAGAAATTCTTACAGGTATTTTTTCGGGAGTTTCTTCAGGTACTTCTCCAGGAATTCCTTCAGGAATTTCTCCGGGAGATTTTCCGCGGAAGTGTACTAGAATTCCTTCCGGACTTCACCCCGAATTTGCTCGGATATCTGCCAAGAGTTCTTCCACAAATTTCTTCGGAACAATCCGCAGAGATTTTCTTCAGCAATTCATCTGGGAATACTTTCAGGATTTCATCTGGGAATTTCTGCATTAATTCCTCCTGGTATTTTTCGGGGATTTCCTTCAGATATTTTTTTTGGGAAATTCCTTTAGGAACTTCTCTAAGAATTATTTCAGGACTTCCATGTGGGAATTCCTCCGGAAGTGCTTGTGGGAGTTCCTCCGGGAGCTCTTCCAGGAGTTTTTCCAAGAAATTCTCCGGTAATACCTCCAGGAACTTAACAAGGAATTCCTGGACGATACTTGGCAGGAATTTCACGGGAGATGGGATTTCGGAAGTTCCTTCAGAAATATTTTTTTCTCTTCCTCTAGGGTATTCCACCGGATGTTCCTCTGAAGTTCCACCAGTAGTTCCTTCGGGAATTCAATCAGGCTTTCTTCCAGGAATTCATTTAGCATTTCTTTAGACATTTATCTACAAATTCCTCCAGAAGTTCCTCGGAGAATTTCTCTGGGAGTTCTTACGGGAATTCCTCCGGGAGGTTCTTTTAAAAATTCTTCCAGGAGTTCCTCCTGGAATTCTTACGGAAGTTCCTTTGGGAGTTCATCCTAGAATTCTTACGGGAGTTCCTCCAGGATTTACTCCGGAAATTCTTCCTGTAGTTCTTCAATAAATTCCTCCAAAAGTTCCACCGGCAGTTCCTCCGAGAATTCCTCTGATAATTTCTCCGGAAATTCCTAAAGAAAATCCCCCGGGAGCTCCTCCGGAAATTACTCTGGGAGTTCCTCCGGGGGTTCCTTTTCAGAGAAACACCCGGAGAAACTGCAGGTGAAACTCCCGGAGGGATTCTCGTAGAAACTACTGGTGGATCTCCCGGAGGAATTCCCGAAGGAACTGCCGGAGGATTTCCCGTAAGATCTCCCTTAAGAACTCCCGGAGGAATTTCAGGAGGAACTCCTAGAAGAATTCCTAGAGGACCTCCCGGATGAGATCCCAGAGAAACTATCGGAAGAACTTCGGGAGGAATTTCCAGCTTAATTTCTGAAGAAAACCTAAATGATTTCCTGAAAAAATCCTGAATAATTTCCTGGAATAGCTTCTGGTGGAACTCCCGGAGGAATTTCCGGAGAAACTCCCGGATGAATTGCTGGTGGAATTCCCGGAGGAACTCTCGAAGGAATTTTCTGGAAGAATTTCTGAAGAAACTCCCGGGAGAATTTTCAAAGGAACCCCGGGGAAACTACCAGAAGCATTCTCGGAAACAAGAGAATTCATCTTATAGACAAATCTCGTCTATATGAAACCTTTGTTTGGGGTTTGTAGCTGGACCATCATCATCATCAGAGGACCTCCCGGAGAATTCCCTGAGGAGCTCGCAGAGAAATTCTCGGAGGAGCTTTTGGTGGAAAATCTATAAAAATTCCTGAAGAAGCATATGTAAATTCCAATTCTGCCGAAATTCCCGGAAGAATTTTCAGAGGAACTGCCGATAGAACTACCGGAATAATTCTCGAAGGAAATCCTAGAGAAATTCTTGGTGGAATGCCGGTGGAACTCCTGGAAGAATTCCTGGAGGAATTTTCGGAGAAACTCCTGGAGGATCTCCCAGTGGAAATCTTGAAGTTTCCACCGGAATTCTTTCAGGATTTCATTGCGAATTAATCTAGGAATTCCTCTAGGAATTACTGGCAATTCTGCGGAATTTCCACGGAATATTCTTATTCTTTAAAATTATGGGAAACGAAATTATTTGAATTATTGCAGGGAATTCTGCAGAACTTATAAAGAAGTTCGTGAAGATTTTCTTGGAGTAAATAATGGTGGAATTTTCGGATCAATTCCCGGCAAAATTTATGGTGGAATTCCTGAAGACACTGCCGAAGAAGTTGCTGGAGGCATTCCTAAAGAATCCCTGATAGAATTTCGGATAGAATACCAGGAGCAATTGTCGAAGGAATTCCTGGAGAAAGCTTGCATATTGATTTTTCTGTTTCTGTTTTTTGTTTAGAAATTCAGATGTATGGTTCTAGTTTTCTTAAACTTAAGGAAGAATAATTTTTATAATAATTGTTATAGCCGATTTTATATTCTTTCTGAATACTAAGTTCGTTATATTTTTCTGACTTTATTTAAAAATATCTGATGAGCAATAAATCACGCATTTTTAAATCCATTATTGTTTTAATCATTAATGGTTTGATTTGGTTTGGATTTGGTTTCATGTGTTAATATTCATGTGTTTTTATAAAACTACTATAAAACTACGATTTAGAAGACCAAAAAAGTTGCCCCCCCCCCTTCTCGAAATCCTGGCTACGCCCATGAGGACAATCCCAACATCCTCTGTGAATTGCAGATAAGTATTGCGTTTATATTTTAATTGCACTGAGCTCGTTCTAATCTGATCGGTGAATGAATTGACTTGCCACATATTTAGATACATCGTGAATAATCAATATCATTAGTAAATTTAAATATTCTCGTAGATTAGAAAAGCAAGTGCATAAATTATTATTTTATGGCAACATATCACAACGAAACGAGACCCTTCGGAGCCTTAAGTAAGATCTCGGTCCGGTTGCATCTAAGGAGATCTTAGTGCAGTGCACACCGGACGTGTTGCCCGGTAGACGTATCGCTCAGGGGTATTTAAATACAACGCAGATAGGCTGGGTGCGTTGGGTGCGTTGATATTACAAGATAATTTTAGTTTGAAAAGATGCGAGGTCAGATTGAGTAGTTAAAGCCTACCTTACACCACGGGAAAATTTTCCGCCGGATTTTGGTTTGGTTTGGTCCCGGTGCATTTTAAATGGGGCCGGGTTTTTGATTTTCCGTGCTCAAATACCCCTTGCACAAAGGACTGTATTGTCTCACATTGAACATCTAATTTTATTGACGCGCTCGTCTTTACTTTCTTTCGGTAGTTCTACTCTCGCAGGTGCTCCAGCCTCGGGTAAACATCAAGACAGCCGCTTGGGTAAACAATAGAGTTTTTTTAGCTCAAAACCAAATCACCTGCTTTTTCTCATGACAGGTGTACTGTATACGGTGAGCACAATTTTTGTTAACTCTGTTGTTTTTCGTGACTTGCAATTACCCGAAGGGAAATATGTCCGGATTTTTTTTTACCATTATCTAGACAAATATTAAAATTTTGGAAGCAAAAGGGGTTCTACCAGTTGATACATATAGGCGGTAAGCACTTCCTCTAGGGGTACAAAATGGAACATTTACCCTATACTTACCTATGCAAGCATCGTTGCAGGCAGGCAAAATTTCGTTCCTTAAAATTTACCGACGATGAATGATTTTCATACCCATTCTTCAACGAAAAATTACGGTCGTACTGACGGCTCACGTAGGAAGCAGACATTTCCGAATTCGATTTTCTAACTGAACAATTGCATCACATGATTGATGCAATGTTCAAAGCAAATAACAAAACTGAAGCTGTTCAGGCTGATATCAAATTTACTCAAAAATTGTTATAGGACTTCGTTTTAATGGATTAATAGACGTATCAAACATAAATTATATTCTTCATTTGAAACCAAAGGTTTTAAAACCTTGGGAGTTTCTGTTGAAACAAATTTTGAACAAATATCTTTTATTGCTGCCTACTTGCCTTTCCAGTGCAATGGGCAGCAAAGGAATTTATGAGAGCTGATCTTCAAATTCTAACTCGCAACAAATCTATTTTTTTATAATTGGTGACTCCAATGCCAAACACCGTTCACGGAATAATGGTCAAAGCAAATCCAATGGAAAAAAAATATTTGTAGATTGTTCTGCAGGATATTATACTATTCAATATCCCAATGGACCAACCTGTTTTTCTTCCAGTCGAAATCCTTCTACAATTGATTTAGTTTTAACGGATTCAAGTCAGCTGTGTGGCCAATTGGTAACTCATGCTGACTTTGACTCTGACCACCTTTCTGTGACGTTTGGAATCTCACAAGAAGCCAATCATAATGACAAATTAAATTGTCGAAGCCAGAGGCATTTCAATTCCTAAATGTGAGATTAAATTCAACGCCATTATTATTGACGACGGCCTGCAGCTACTGATCCGTCTTAAAAATGTGAGGCGAAAACTTCCTGAGAGCTCTTTATCCTTTTTGGTTAATTTATTTAAACAAATGTTTTCAATTGGTATTATAATACTTTCCAGATAAATGGAAAAATGTCAAAGTTGTTCCAATTTTGAAGTCAGACAACAATCCAGCAGAGGATTCTAGTTATCTCCCAATCAGTTTGCTTTCTTCAATAACCGTGTGGCGGTGCCTCACAATAGAAAAGTTCTTGTTCCTGTGCATAGAACCCTATTGAGAACCTTCAATATTGAGCAAATATCATTCGACGGATACATGGACTATGGAGGATCATTGTTTTTTTTGATTTTTTTTTCCATATTTGGACGATGTATATTACACCACCTTACGAGTTTAATCAGCCCTAGAATTAGAATCCTGGATTTTGACCAAAACATTTGAAAAAAAATATCGGAAAAAGTGACTTGAGCTCGAAAAACGAGACTTTTTAGGCTGTGAACCATTCCAGCGATTCGTTTAACTTTTAGTTAAAGTTTGACAGATCGATGGTTATTTCGCGCTTTACGAGCGCTTTCTTAACCCTCTCCCGCCCATGGTGTCTGTGGTGCACCATCAAATTTTGCACCTTCTAACTGTTGTGTTCAGTGTATATAGGTAAATATAAGACTATGTACAATAAATAGAATTTAATGTGTAAATCCAATGAACTGAAATTAGAATTGTAAGCTAACAGTCGTAACTCCTCGGGAGGTTTTGTAAACACAAAACGAAGAATAAATGTTCTCTTTCGATTCTGGACGTTGGACAGTAAACATCGTTTTTCTATTAGCTTATCCAAAACTTCTGCTCATCCTTTGCATCTGGTTCTGGGCCAGCTTTTGGTAAATTATATCACCGTTGAGTTTTCAGGTTGTTGAATCAGGTAAGGTAGAAGTAAGATCACGGACAAAACACAAAACTAACCTTCATCGAATTGTTTCAACAACAAAAAGGAATATTGGACACATCTTTATGGTTCCATTAGACTGGAAATATAATCAATTTTGAGTACAAATAGTGAAACTATTGATTTACAATCAAAAATTTTTTTTTTGTTTTCCACTAATTTTGGCTATGCCAAATAACTTTTGTTCTAACATTTTTCTGAAAGATGATTCCTTCCTATTGAAATCTTGAAAAAAGTCGTGGGCGGGAAAGGGTTAAACAGATGGTAGGACTATTATGAAATATAAACATTTGTAAGGACGTGTCCAGGTATATGGAGAAAATCGTGTACGCCAAATTGTTGATTTATTCATCCACGATTTGTGCAAGATTTCTATGCTATATTCTGAATTCTCGTCCTTTTTCCGGTTTATTGGCCACCCTGAAGACTGAAGACTGAAGAAATCCTGTAGGCCATGACGAGTTTGAACACAGAGAAACAGACGTCTAACTTAGAACAAAATGCAATCAAAATCCTCGTCACGGAAATAGTGTCTCGATATATTGTACTTATCCCACTAAGTCAAGTACGGCACTGAAGACGGCTGTTCAGGTAAAAATACGTATCTGTCAAGGTACAACCTAGTGGGGGAATTAAATGGCTGACATTCCACTAAAAAGCTCAAAATAATTTTAACAAAAGTTTTTTGCTGTTTTCTCGAAATAGTGTAAAATGGACTTATGCAGTTTCTCAAACAAATCAAGCATAATTTTTCATAACGACGTATGTAACAAAAATAAACAAAACGGGGTTTTTAATATAACGTGACAATCACACGCGGCTTTATATAATACGCATCGATTTTACTGATTTCAGATCTTAAAATTCTTTAATAATCTTTTTGCGAATCGACGTATGTAAAAATTTCTATTTTTGAAGTCTCACTGTTACATACGTCGCTTTAACATATGGGAACTAAGAGCGACCTATGTCTCAAAAAAGCAAAACAAAACAAAACTGCAGTTGCGTCAATCGTGCACTATGGAAAACCGATCAATGTACACCGACGTACGTGTAGCATACCGGTGTATGTATAATTTTATCGTTTTTCACAGTGAATTTGAATGAACTGAGCTTTGCTGTGAAGCACGCTTATTACGTGTCATGTAATGATGCATGCCAGCGGAAAAAAGTATTGAAAAAAGATTTAGTTTTAAAACAGTTTTAGAAAAAGTTTTGTCAACTTTCTGCAAAGGATTTCTCGAATCCTCATAATTGTTACATACGTCGTTATAAAAAATTATGCTTGAAATGATTCATTTGTTTTGTTGTCGTTTTTCATAGTAACGAGCTTTTTTTGATCTATAGCACAGTCTATAGTACCCATTTTAATTTTCCTTCCATTCCAAGATCGTTCCTTTATCTCGATGGTCCCTTCAATATCGAGATGTGGAGAGGCGACTGTACCCCAGACAAACAGATATAACACATTGAACATTCGCTCATCGAATTTATCGTCGTACATACACTATCAACATCTGTTGTTTTCACTAAGTTGGGCAAATCACGAACCAGGTGATGGTAGTGAGCAAACGTCAACTCGAGGAAATCCGATGTGCGCGCCACAAGTGATCGATTGGTCAACTAATGATTATTTGAATTGACCAGTAAATCAGTGAACGATGAAAATTTCACAAGTGTTATGTCTGTTTGTCTGTGACTGTACTATAAACACTATAAATTTCATAGACGAGCGGAGATACGATTGAGTCATTAACTCAATTTAATATATTTGATTTCAGTGTATTACGCGAATTTGACGTCACACACTCAGTGATAGTTCGTTCGACTACAATCGCTTTTGCATCAGCCCGTCTATGGATTTTCTATTATTTCAGTTTTTGTTCCTAACAACCAAAAACTCGACCAAAACAGTGTATTATTCGACTACCGTAAATATTGCCGTAGTTTATACTCACCCAGTAACATACAATCTATTAGACTTTCTCTACTTTAATTCTTTGTTGAATTAACATAAATGTTGGACGATTTTTGCTAGAATTATCCCCTCATTTCTTTTATTTTTGCAAATTTACACAGTAAGTTCGTCTTATCTTAAATTCGGGATGGGTACAGCATCTGAAAAATATAATAAAGAACAATCAGTATTTAAAAAAAAAACTATTCACTTCTAACTGCTAGATGATACTCACGATCCGGATGCGGTGTCCCATGGCGTGTCCAGGCAGGTTGGTCTTGAAGCGAGCCCTCACGCTTCCGGTGTTACCGTGCGAGCGAGTGATCTTGCCCCAGATAGCGCGGATGTTGGTCTTCTTTACCGCGGCTCCCGGAGCGTTGAGCTTGGCCTTTCCACGGTACACATAGACGCACCGTTTGCCGATGTAGAACAGAGCGTTCTTGCGGTTGCGGCATCCTTCCACCTTCAAGATGGCATGACTTTCGTGCTGGTTTCGCAGCCCACGCTTGTATCCGGTGAAGACGGCCTTTGCCCACAGGCGACCATAGCTCTTCTTCTGGTAAGGCAGAGCAGGCTTGGCAACGCGCTGTCCCTTTGGCTTATGAGTACGGGCCAGGATAGCTTCCTTGGTTTGCGACTTCTTCACACCCTTGGGTCCAACTGGGGCTGGAGCGGCGGTCTTGGCGACCTTGCCGACTGCCTTCTTGGGGGCTGGTTTCTTAGCTGTATCGGCCATTGTGATCTAGCTAGAAGTATAGAAATATCGAAAATAGTTGAAATTACGAACGTATATGATACATTTGATTTTGGCAAAACGTCTGTACGTCATAATGTCTGTACCTACAGGATCACGTAAATAAAATTACAAAAAATATCGAAATATCTATAAAAAATGACTAGTTTTATAGATAAAATTAATTTATAACATCAGGTACATAGTATAAGCAATGATGAAATGCTGATAGCATATAAGTTTGCTCTATAGTTGAGAACGATCAAAAAGTGCGAGATTCTGAAAATCCCGAGGACAGCACCATGTTTCGAGGTTATATGTTAATCGATTGAATTGTTTGTTGTCAACAAAGACTAGAAGGAACGTATTTTATAATCAATAAAACATATTTCATTTCAAATATTATTACTCCACTAAATAAGCAAGAACTATGCCATTTTCTTCGATATTTACAGCCGAAACATAATGAAGACATATTTTCAAGAAAACAACATAGTTTGACAGTTCATCTTCGTCCCATCAACGATTCACAACTTCAAGAATCTTCACTATCAACAACGCAAATAATCACCGATTTCGTCAAATTTAAAATCTTTTCCCCCACAATTTTCATAGCACTTCATCAAAGTCACCATCCGCATTGTTTATGAACGATTTTAGCAGAAAACTACCAAAGATTTCACTTATTTTAGGCAAATAAATTCGCCGTACCTCAAACGAAATGTGTCCACTAGCATACACGATGCCGGAAAAAGAGAGAGAAAAGGTTCGAACTGTCAAATTCGAAGCCTGTTTCGGTCACTTCCGTCGGAGGAGACTGTCAGACGGAATCTAGTACTTCGTCAATGCATGGTGTTGCTGCAAGGGCAGGGAAAAATTCGAGCAATCTACCCGACTAAAGGCTGCCTCACACCTCGGGAAAATTTTCCAGCGGATTTTGAGCCCCGTGTATTTTAAAGGCTGCCTTACACCTCGGGAAAATTTTAAGCCGGATTTTGGCCCCCGTGCATTTTAAATGGGGCCGGGATTTTGATTTTCCGTGCCCAAATCCCGAAAACATCGCATATGCAAAAATACATGGGGAAAAAATCCGCGGACCAAATTCCCGAGGTGTGAGGCTACCTTAAATGGGGCCGGGATTTTGATTTTCCGTGTCCAAATTCCGAAAACATCGCATATGCAAAAATGCATGGGGAAAAAATCCGCGAACCAAATTCCCGAGGTGTGAGGCTACCTTAAAGGCTGGTTTACAGTTCGGAAAACCTGCCCGCGGGATTTGTTACGCAATTCTGCTCCGGGTTTTGTCAGGGAAAATTGGGTTGTTTAGCAAAGAAAAATATGAGGATTTTTATAGTTTAGCATAAAGAGCATGCTTTGCTGATCTCCAACATATTTGAATTTTGTTTGTAAATCTTTTATTTACATTTTAATACAGCAAACAATAAGCCATTTCAATCGATAGAATGACACTAACATTCATAGAATGACAGTTGGCCCATGCAGCATAAGAACAAATTTTTAGTCCCATATAAATTTAAAATGCAAATTAAAAATAGTTCCGGGGCTCCAAAAATTCTGAAAAATTGGGGTTAGGCTCAGTTTTTTATGCAGATTCAGAATATGTAAAAACATATATACCCCTAAACAACCCAATTGGGTTGTTTAGCAAAGAAAAATATGAGGTTTTTTATAGTTTAACATAAAGAGCATGCTTTGCTGATCTCCAACATATTTTTATTTTGTTTGTAAACCTTTTATTTACATTTTTATACAGCAAACAATAAGCCATTTCAATCGATAGAATGAAGAGCCCCGCACATAGCATACGTTTGCGTTGCGTTTGACAGTTTTCCCATGGGAAATGTGTCAAACGCAACGCAAACGTATCCTATGTGCGGGGCTCTTGACACTAACATTCATACAATGACAGTTGACCCATGCAGCATAAGAACAAATTTTTAGTCCCATATAAAATTAAAATGCAAATTAAAAATAGTTCCGGAACTCCAAAAATTCTGAAAAATTGGGGTTAGGCTCAGTTTTTTATGCAGATACAGAATATGTAAAAACATGTATACCCCTAAACAACCCAATTCAAACGGAAGAAGTCTACGGCAAACGGCAGAAGTCTACACGAAAAAATATTTTCCTGAAGTGTAAACCCAATCGCGGGAAAAGTGTACGGTTTAAAATCCCATGTGTAGAGATGCAAATCACTAACATTCATACAATGACAGTTGACCCATGCAGCTTAAGAACAAATTTTTAGTCCTATATAAAATTAAAATGCAAATTAAAAATAGTTCCGGGGCTCCAAAAATTCTGAAAAATTGGGGTTAGGCCAAGGGGTAAACCACTCGGCACACTTTCAAAATGTCTAATTGTGCCCAATTGTGCCGAAAGTGTGCCGAAACGTGCCGAGAAAAAAAGCTTGGCGGCACTGGCTTTCATAATGTTGGCATCACGGGGAGAAATAATGTAAATAAATAACAAAAACAGAGGAACTCCTTCGAAAAGCTTCGAACCTTTGAAAGGAATTTCAAGTGTTTGCCACCAATGAAACAACACTCCTTCGAAATGTAGTTGCCTTCCTTCACGAGATAAACAAACAAATCTGACATCTGACATTGCCAACATTTACCTACCCTGACAAACCGTGACAGTAAAGTCGACGAGACTATAAACAAAACTTGACTGGCAATATAGCGCTCAAGCTGTGCCATCCAGCAGCTCACTGAACAAAAGTGAGCACCAGAAAGAAGAAGAAGAAGAAGAAAGGAATTATTAATCATAGCTGTTAAATAACATATTTATTCCGTATAAAACCGCATTCAGCTCCGTAGAGGACAGTGAAATAACACACATGAAATATATTTAATTTTTCGCTACCCTTGGCCTCACACGCACCACACACAACGGAATTTTGCAAGTGGATCATCGCGGCCATCGAAAGCGGGTGGTTTTATCCTCGGTTTCATCACAGAAGTTACCGGCATAGTACTATTCCCACAAGTAAGTTCCATTGAATTAATCCGCCGTACAGTTTAATAACCAATCCCCATTCATCAGAACAACCCGGAATAAGCAGGCAATATGTTGCTGCCTCTCCGTATAAATTATATCTATACCACGAAGCACATCCATCCTGTGGTGGCGCATTATCCTGTGCCAGCGTCTTTTATTCCCCACGTCCAACCGGAATTCCATGCCTACTCTTTTCGGAGGTGTTCTGGAACGATCCATCGCCGAGTAAACCTTGTCGACTTATGCGGAACCGTTTGTCTAAATGCGCCAATAAGCATCAACAACCGAAACTAACACTTTTGATTCGTTTCTGACCAAAAGCAACCATTTGGACACCTTCAGAAGGAAATATCAATGTGGCAGATAAGCGTAGGATCCGACGACAAAGAGGACCCGGTGAGGAACAATTGACGTAGTCGTTGTTTTTAACAGTAACAGCATAAAAATAAGAATGTGAAAATAAAACCACAATGTGAAAATAAAACCACATAAAACTGCCTTTATAGAAAATGAAGTTAGGTCACAGACTAGGGTACTAGCACTAGGTGACCGTGGAAGGTGAAAGACAAATGCAAATCCTCCATGTATTATACATCCTGTTCAAATTCCGACCTTTTTACTACCTTCATTTTAAATAATTGAAAATAAGATATGTGATCCCTGACATAAACATGCTTTTTATTTAGTGATAAAGCTATTTAATGTATTACATTGTGGGATGAACGATTGAATGACTTGATAAGACCATTGAATACATACCACTATAACTATTACCATTAGGGCCGATGTCCACGTAGCGGTTGTTCAAGCTGCGTTATCGTTGCGTCCACGCAAGGTACCCAGCATCAAATGTAGTCGTGCATACGTGGGCATTACTCCATTTGATGCTGGGTACCTTGCGTGGACGCAGCTTAAAAACCCGCTACGTGAACATCGGCCCTTATTGTCGCCTCCATCAGAAACCGGATGAGTAAGAACGTAGCCTTGAAAAACCCAATGCAACTCCAATGTGAAATGCTTCCTGACGGGCAAACGTTTTAATAAGCATTAGGAAATTTGTTCTCCTTAGGGCCGATGCCCATGCACCGTTTTTCAAGCTGCGTGCACGCGTTCACGCAGGTACCCAGCATCAAATGTAGGCGTGCACGCGATTACGTGTGCATTGCTCCATTTGATGCTGGGTACCTTGCATGAACGCGGCGTGCACGCAGCGTAAAATACCGCTACGTGGACATCGGCCCTTAGGGTAATTCACAAATTACATTTCCAGTTAGCCTTGCAAGCAAAGGCGTAGGATTGCAAGTCCGAGAATGGCGAGTTCGATTATCGGTCCGGTCTAGGATATTTTCTGGTGGGAAACATACTCGACTCCCTGAGCATAGTGTATCTTGCCACCAGTGTTGCCACATTTTTATCTGTACCATGGCCTCAAAAATCTTTTTCATCTGTACCAAAATCTTCAAAAATCTGTACCAAAATCTGTACCAGACAATATGGAAAATTACCCATAAATATACAACAATTATAAGTCAATTAAGCGATGCAAACCAATTCATTCGTGGAAAAGCATTTTTATGAATTTCAGTGATTTCTAACGTAGACGTAATAAGTTATAGTTAACATATTTTTTGTTACCTGTAAGATAGTAACTTCCAGTAATGTTGCTTCATATTTTTAATATTAGATACTATTTTACATGTCGTTCAATATTCAATATTTTTTCCTGCATCCCAAGTAATAATTACGATTTATAATGCTTTTGGAGACAACGATTTACTCTATAAACGATTTACGCTATAAAACCATGATAGAACCGTCAGTGTTACTAGGGATGAGTTGATATTATTTTGCCACTTTTTAACTAACGATAGTTTGACATTAAAACTAAATAGAATACAAACTCCTCGTTTTGGGTCTGTTCAAATATTACGTAACGCAATAGGGGGTGGGGGGTTGTTTTATTTTTGTTACAATTTGTTACGCGAAATATAGGGGGTGGGAGTCCTTCGAGAAATTGTTACGCGTAACAATGAGAAAAAATATTTAAATTTTTCAAAAAATAGTTGTTGTCTTTAAAATAGCATAAAATACACAAAAAATAATAATTTATTGTATCGTGGTTCAAATTCTACCAAAAACAAGATTTTTTTCAAAAAAAATGTATTTGTTACGCGTTACGCATGGGGGTGGGGGTATTTCTAAATTTTGTTACAGATTGTTACGAGGGGGTGGGGGGTTCTTAAAAACAACGTTTTTCGCGTTACGTAATATTTGAACAGACCCTTTGACTTGCATTTTTAACATTTGTTTTATAACAGAGCAGAGATTGGAAAGATTATATTTTATATAAATCAAGGCTGACGAACATTCACACGCGATGTAAGTTTGAATTATCAAATTTACTTTTCTAATGCTTATTGTTAAAAATTTGTACCAATCTGTACTTTTTGGTAAAAATCTGTAATCTGTACCGTACAGAATCTGTACCAAAATTTGTTAAAAAATCTGTACCTTTCCAGATTAATCTGTACTTGTGGCAACACTGCTTGCCACACAAGATACATACTCATGTAGTGGCGGGCATAGAAAAGTTATCAATTAATAACTGAGGAAATGCTAAAATAATAAGTTGAAAATCAGGCCAAGTTCCAGTGGGAATGTAAAGGCATAGAAGAAGAAGAAGAAAATAACGCTTTAATGGGTCAAACACAATGGATACGTTTGCGTGCGTTTTGTCACTGTGTCTGCGGCTGCATAGTTTTGAAACCTTGCATACAAATAAAATTTAACATGGGGGAGGGTAAGGATTACAAATGGTCTATTTTGGCGTTAGGTATTTTGTGAATGAAATGTTAGCGATGTTTTTCAGTTTAAGTGAAGGTTTAATTCTTCGGATATGTAATTGTAATTGTTGTTTATTAGGAAAACGGATCATCTTTGTTTCGTATTCAACTACATGGTTAGATATCTAATAGGTATACACGGTGTAGAGTAGATTATTTACTTTGTTTCATGATGCCATCCGATCTGTTGAGAATCGCCTACTGATACACTCATCATCGTATCCTGTCAGTCGTCAATATTGGTTTCGCTTCCATAGTAATCAGCCGCTGCATACTATGTATTTGATTAGCGCATTATTGTTATTTGGTACCGCCTTTATAATTATTAGCGCATTGTGATCGATTTGACATACTTTAGGATCAATTTATTGATGTAGTTTTCGTACACTTTCTTGACCTGTTCTTTTAAGGAAAAATGAATGGAAATAAGGAACGAAGCCAATTTTGGTAAGCTGTCTGCTCCGCGATGCTGCTGCTCCTGGTCGCAGGGCGTTGCTTTCTTCGGGAAGTACAATGTCAGGTGACCACTTACCCCCAGGGTGTTTACTTATCCAGCAGCCGTGTACGAGCGCACTATTCTATTGTTTTGGCACACGTGTGTTTTCCGCATAAACGAGCCCACTATTAGTGCTCAGTAAAAAAGCTCCTGCCGGCTTCCCTCTCGACCGGAGATTCCCCAGCGAATAGCAATTTGGCACATCGAGTTCTTCCTTGGAGAACAGTCTTCATGCTAAGGTAAAATTGTTGGATTGCTCATTGAGTCATTTATCAAATTGGGTTGTTTAGGGGTATATATGTTTTTACATATTCTGAATCTGCATAAAAAACTGAGCCTAACCCCAATTTTTCAGAATTTTTGGAGCCCCGGAACTATTTTTAATTTGCATTTTAAATTTATATGGAACTAAAAATTTGTTCTTATGCTGCATGGGCCAACTGTCATTCTATGAATGTTAGTGTCATTCTATCGATTGAAATGGCTTATTGTTTGCTGTATAAAAATTTAAATAAAAGGTTTACAAACAAAATAAAAATATGTCGGAGATCAGAAAAGCATGCTCTTTATATTAAACTGCAAAAAACTCGATATTTTTCTGAGCTAAACAACCCAATTCCGGCACTGTATGGTCAACATATTCACAACGTCTGCGATCCAGCTTGTGAAGCGGTGTGTTGTGTTCGATGTTTGGTTTGTTCACGTCGGTGCCTGGCAGCAAAAGGAACAGCTCCAAAAAGTTTGTCAGGTTCCGCAAGCACATGTATGACATGTCCGTCTTTTTGCTTTGTTCTGTCGACTTGGAAGACAGTAAAATGTAGTATTCCAGGATGTCCAGGATGACCTATATAGGTACTAAAGTGGGTACTAGTTAACTTCACGGAATCACGTATGGACACCCTCAGCACAGCAGAGTGGTTTTGTGTTTGTTTATTTATGCCATTCTTGTTTCATTTCAAAAGCATGACATCCTTGCTTGACACTGACAACTTAACTGTCAAAACTAGAAAGGGTGCCCAAATGTGCCGAAAGTGTGCCGTACTGTGCCGCGGGCACATTGTGCCGAGTGGTTTACCCCTTGGGTTAGGCTCAGTTTTTTATGCAGATACAGAATATGTAAAAACATGTATACCCCTAAACAACCCAATTGGTCGTTCTGGGAAATGGAATTCTGGGAAATACCATTCTGGGGATTGGTATTCTAGGCATTGACATTCAACCGTTTTTGCATATTCTGAATCTGCATAAAAAACTTAGCCTAACCCCAATTCTTCAGAATTTTTGGAGCCCCGGAACTATTTTTAATTTGCATTTTAAATTGGGTTGTTTAGCAAAGAAAAATATGAGGTTTTTTGCAGTTCAACATAAGCAGACCCCACACGACGGAAAAAGTTTGACAAACTCTTGATTATTGAAGAAAAAGATTGATGGTGTGAGTGCGAACCCACAATATTGAAGTAAATATTGAGAGAAATCGGAAAAGTTTGATATTCCTTCCAATATTTCCCCTTATCTCCCCCCGCAGTTTGCCCACAGGAGTCGATGACGGTTGAGTGTGTGCGTGTTTTGTACGTTATGCCGTTATTTGATTCGTATTAGTTCAAGAAAAAATTGAGTTTTTCTTCAGCTACGGCCATGCCGGCTAATCAGTGAAAATATTGAAGAAAAGTTTGATGAAAAGTTTGACGAAAAAAGTATTGTCAATATATGCCTCGTGTGGGGTCTGCTATAGATAGTAGTATCTATAGATAGTGGAATCAGTGGCGTAGCCAGAAAATTGGTCTGGGGGGGGGGTTTTCTGAACATTTTTTTTTTCGAAAAAAAAATTTCTTCCCAAAATTTTGTCTCTGGGGGGGGTTTTATACCCAAAACCACCCCCGTGGCTACGCCACTGAGTGGAATATATAGATTAGCGAAGATAAATCCTCTGTCTCCAAACGAACTGTCAAACGTGTCTCCAAACGAGCAGTAGACTCGAGAGTGCATCACCCTGCTTTAATCTTCGAGAATTTCTTTTCTTACAACAGATTTTTGCCTTTCTCGTACAACAAAGTTGTACCGAAAGGCTATCATTTCACTCCAAAATCGAACTTTTTATAGAAGTCTCGGAGACCCATGATGTTATATACCAATCGACTCAGCTCGTCGAACTGAACAAATGTCTGTCTGTCCGTGTGTATGTGTGTGTGTGCACACGAAAACCGAAAAACATTATCTACTTTTTCATATAGTAATTCTTAACCGATTTTCTCGCAACAAGTTGCATCACTATTGAATTTTATAACGATCGACTATTGCGTTTAAAAGTTATTAAGAAAATGGAATCGAACTATATAAGCGCTATATAAGGTTGGTGTTTTGGCTAAATGCGAGAAAGGCAGTATCACCACTCGGTGAATTAAGTTGGGTTTTTGACTGGAATTCAGCTGCAGATATACAAGGAAAAGTTCACCGAAATATTATAATTTACATTGAACATCCACAAACATATTTTTAATTGTACTCAGTATCTCACATTTTTTGTTGTTGTATATTTTATGTTGTTTATTCAGGAATATATTTAAACACTTGTAGATAAATAATTTAGGAAATGCGATGACTCGATACGAATGAAATTCAATACGCGCGAGAAGCAAACAACAAATTTTATTTGAGACAGAGATTCCAACTTGAAAGTTAGCCACAGTGTACTCATGAAAAACTTATAATCAGGAAAAAAAATGTCTACCAGACGAGTAATTAGTGTTGATAAGAATGGATCACGTGTTACTGTGAAAGGAAAAGCGACTGAAAGGGTGTTTCGCCAAAACGTTGCACATTTGAAACGTATTACCAGCCAGCAGGGATCTTCCAACGGGTATCAAAACGGAGCAGTTTCGTGTGAATAGCTGGATCCTGAACCGCCGCCAACGCTGAAGCAAGTGGATGACCAAATACTTACTCTTTTTGAACATTATAGTGTTCGATGGCAGATAAAGGACCTTATGTGATACAGAATCAGCGATGCCTTATTACGGATTCCAGATATGTTAAAAATTCCTATTATGATTTCCACTCTAACTCTCTATAGTAGTAATAGGTCAAAAATTCTAAAGTGATCGTTTGGTGGAGTGAAAGTGAAGAAAGCGAGCACATAGCCAGTATGTCGGACAATAACCCGGTGAAAATGGTTTTCGATAGCGAGCCGACGGGCACAAAATGACGAGGTGCGCAGCGATCGACTGCGTGACTGGCGACGTAGCCATGGACCGAGCTGAATAGGAAGACTGTTATATACTACACAGGCCACTCCGGTCTTAAACTGAACAAATAATGATAAACATATTAAAAATTGATTTCTATATTATCTGCAAAAATATTATGCCGGAATTATGATAAAAATATAACTTGAAGCAATTAACTTCTCTCAATGCAACAAGAAGGATTTCGGATGCAGAGAAGACAAATTGACAACTAATTAATTTATGTACTACTTTCTAGTCTGTGATTAAGCGTTTATTTACACTAGAGTTTTATTTTACCTTATTAATCAGTTCTTAAAATCAGTTGGTAAAAAAGTGAAAAAATAAGGAAACATGCAATTTTGACTCGATGGACACTCCAAATGAGATTTGTTTCCTCGATATCTTTTCACGTTTTATCGCATCATGGATTTCTGGATTGAATTCAAATATTCTAAATACGACAAAAGACAAAAAAAAACTAAATTCGACTTTGCTCAGTATAATTTCTTTTTCTAGCGATGAAAAACAATAACTTTTTGTTACCATTCTACGAAAATAGGGTAATAAATTAAAGCTGGCACTATACGGCATCAACAGGTGGACAGTTAAGGAAATGTAAAAGGATAACTAGAGAACTCACCCATCCTGAGTTGGGGTATCGGATATTACCCCCGTGATGTGCTCTACGAGAAGTGGAACTTAAACTGGAACGGTGACCCATGCTGGAAGTGATGGAACGGATTGCCCCCTCCGAATCCGTTACGATTGCCTTCCGGATCCAGAGGATCCTCACCGGCGTCGAATTGTCGCCTCTTCTCTGGATCGGTGAGAACTTCTTTCGCGGCCGCAATGTCGATGAACTTTTTCTCGGCGACCTTCTTTTCGTCGCCTTGGAAGTTGTCCGGATGCCACTTTTGGGCAGCCCTCCGGTAGGCTTTGGTAATTTCCTGCTTGGTGGCGGTTCGCTTCACGTTCAAAATTTTGTAGTAATCTCTTCGTTCTGATTGCTTCTGTAGCTTCTGGGCGTGTTCGATGCCTTCCTTTGCTCGCTGGAAACCATCGTTTATTTCCAAAGCTTCGCGGTACTGACTAATGGCATCGTCGTACATTTCCGAACCGATAAGAGCCTCGGCACGGTCACACATCACCTCTGGGTCCGGATAGATATCCAAAGCTTCTCGACATCTGCCGACAGCCGATGTAAACTGCTCGTCTTTGACGAGACAAGTACAGAGAAGTTGCTTACCGTTATAAACAATCATCGGAACGTTAGGTTCAAGTTTGATAATTTTTTCGGCATGTTCAGTACATTCTGCAAACCGTTGATTTTCTAATGCTTTTTGGGCGTCCGTGTAAACTTTGTCTACCTTTTTGATTTTTTTGTACAATGGAAAACAGTCTTTATGCTCTGGATCTAGTTTTAAGCACTCTCGAATTTCCTTGAGAGCAGATCCAGAATCTCCCAGGTCGTAGAGAATCTTGGACAAAGTATAATATCCATCGGTACTATCTTGCGATAACCGGTTAACAGAACGGAAGTCGCTAACAGCAGCCAGTCTATCGCCAACACGAATGTAGGATTGAGCACGAGCCTCCCGAATTTCTACAGACCACGGACAAATCTCCAGTAGCTGCGTTAGCAGAGATATAGCAGTAGTGTAATCACCTCGCGCAATTACGTCCAAACAAAGCACCCACTGATCCCGAGCTGGATCGATTCTGGTAAATTGGAAGTTAACTTCGTTGTTGTAAGGATCTGCCCGGAGGACATTCATCAGATCGATTTCGGCGTTATCGAAGTCGCCCATTTTGAGATATACCTGGCCACGCTGGGCACGAGCCGCTACAAAGTCCGGTTTCAGCTCCAGCACTCGAGAGAAGTCGTTGATGGCGAATTTGGCTTTGCCCAGAGCAAGGTAAACCGTGCCTCGTTTAAAGTACGTAAGATAGTTGGTTGGGTCGCCCTCTGTGGAAAGTAGTTATAGAAAATTATGTCAGATACAATCGAAAGTAACATTGAGTTTGTATATTTTTGCTACATATTTTCGTTCCAATATAAGGCAACTTCGTATCCATGATTATAAAGCCGGACTGTGCAATTTTGATATGAATTAGTAATTTGTCCAACAAAGAAAAAGTGTTAGAATTTCCGTTTATCTTCGATTTTATGTCAATTTCGTGACAAATGCTCGGAAACATCTAATTCGATGAACCGTTTTATTTACTTTCTGTTATCTAAAAATGAATTTGATTAACAATTTATGTGCGGTTAGATCTGTAGAAAATCTTGTTTTTCCAAATTGCTGCATCACTTGTCTATCGCCTCAAACTATTTTGTAATGGTCTACGGTTTGGCAAAGCTATGCATCGTCTTCAAACGTGGAAAAGCGAAAATAGATAAGCCGTCTATCGCAATTGAAAAAACTTACCAACAGCGGCATGATAATGTGTGAGTGCGTCTGATAACTGTCCTCTGGCCAACAAATCTCTTCCCATTTCTAGATGGCCTTCAATTTCCGCCTGTGAAGCAGCTGATTCCGCACCTTTGAAGAAATAAAACATCAATTATTAATCACACACATTAAAAATGAAAAGCTTGGGACACGTCAGTGTTTAGTTGTCTGTGGTCCCTGCGATTATTGGCAAAGGGACAAACGAAAACAACCTCTTATCATACTTCCATCGCGAATGGCAGATTAGTCTGCATCATCTTTTGAATCCATAATTATTTTTGCAAAACTACTTACGCTTAAAAAAGAGTTCTAATAATAGAAACAGCAGCACCGAGGTCAATTTTCGACTGTCGCTTAGCTGCGACATTTCGTAGATGTTTGGCAGCATACTTCTGCGGGCGGAGAAATCCGTTCTCACTAGTTTAATCCAAGTGCTTTAAGATTTGATTTTATTTTCCTTAACACTTCACTTTCATATTCACCCTTCACCCTTATCTATTTTATCACAAAAGGCTTGATAAAGTGAACTTTGCAGAAGTTCGGCTATTTCTTGTGATGATTTTGCGAACAACGAAACTAGTGGATTGTACTTTTCTGAACGACTGACGTGTTTTGGCGAGAGACACGAACAGATAGCGGAATCGTTCGAGCAGTTTTGACAACCGCATCTGGATGTGGTCGACGCTGATTGGCCGAAATTTTGACGTACTGCGTAACGGGCTGCAAGGGGCAGCCGATAAAGAAGATTGATGGTAAAGGAAAATTTCATTGAAGATAATTCTGGTAGCACTGGATGAAAGCCTCCGAAAAAGGAGGTAATAGATCACAATGCGGAAGTCATTGATAAGCGCGAATCAGAGGAAGCCGCATGGGTGAAAATTTACGCGCGTAAATCGATATTATTAAATTTAAATTTTAAGAGAATAATCATTATAATTGGGTTGTTTAGCTCAGAAAAATATCGAGTTTTTTGCAGTTTAATATAAAGAGCATGCTTTTCTGATCTCCGACATATTTTTATTTTGTTTGTAAACCTTTTATTTACATTTTTATACAGCAAACAATAAGCCATTTCAATCGATAGAATGACACTAACATTCATAGAATGACAGTTGGCCCATGCAGCATAAGAACAAATTTTTAGTTCCATATAAATTTAAAATGCAAATTAAAAATAGTTCCGGGGCTCCAAAAATTCTGAAAAATTGGGGTTAGGCTCAGTTTTTTATGCAGATTCAGAATATGTAAAAACATATATACCCAGCAAGGAGAATGAGCCTAACATGACCCGAACTTTAGGGTAACATGTTACCTCATGAGCCTAAAAAAATGATTCACGTTAGGGTAAACCTCGACTAAAATTACGCTATATTGCAACATCGTGTTAGGCGTTTGCTGATATCAAACGTCTGCGTTAGGGTAACATTAGTGTAACCTTACCCTAACGTGAGTCATTTCAGTGAGTCGACCAAAATAGTGTATGTAGTAGTGAGAACATGATTTGTGTTCACTAATACAACAACATTACATGTACATCTTCGATGACAGATCGATGTAAACAATTTAAAAAAAGAAAGAAAAAATGTTAAATTCTGCCGATGCAATAAGTGAGAAAAAAAGTGAAATTGTGAAGTGAAAATATCATGGTCGTCGTTCGCTGTGCCGATAGCATAGAAAAGGGGTTTTCTTCAGCATCATTTGCCACCGGTTTTTGGATTATTTCTATTCTCGAACCGAGGAATAATCCGCCATCGGCATTGGTTGAAATCCGCGAGGAAAATCCGTCGTACGGGAGGACGTCACCTACGACCTGAAACAGCTCGAGGCGGCTTCCACATTTCGGATCCCAAATTACGTCAGGTTCTGGTCGGTATGGAGCATGCCCACACCGCGAAAGGTTGGCATTCGTGGCGTTTTGGTGGAGGACTGGTGGTGGTGGCGAGTGCGTAGTGGTGCCGACGTGACGATCGTTTCACCTGAAGTAAGCGCAACAGGTAGTTATATGTACACTCGTACGGGAGAATGCCACCTACGACCCGAACCAGCTCGAGGCTGCTGTTCCGGATCTCAAATTATAACGGGTTCTGGTTCATATAGAGCTTGCCCACACCATGAAAGATTGGCATTCGTGGCGTTTTGGCGGAGGACTCGTCAGTGGCTGGGACCAGTGGTGGTGGCGAGTGCGTAGTGGTGCCGACTTGACGATCGTTTCGATCAACGATTCTACCGACGTCGTTCACGATCTCAGGATTTGGACATCATGATGTAACCGATCGAAGGACAGGTGCTTACACATTTCGGAATGTTCACATGAATTGAAGGAATCGTCTGTAAATCCGCTACTTACGCCATCAGCGCTGCTGCAATCGCACCCGAAAGTTAAACGAGGAGTGTATACTCAGCAAGCATCGTAAAATCGATTTGAAGACGGTGATTCGGTGAAGAGGGAAACGATTGGCAACCGGAGATGACTCGCAACAATTCGTGAGGTAATTAAGAGTTACAAATAGATACCTAGTTCGCTTTTTTTCGAATTTTGACACATTGTCCACCTACTCGGTTTCAGGAGGTACCTAAATCAAAATAGAAGTCTCATCAATTTTCCAGCTATGCAGTTGTTGATGAAGTTAATCTAGCGAATGAGCTAGGATGGCATCAATCCGAGACCAAAGATGTGACGCAGGGTGTTTCCACGCTCTAACATATTAGTATAACAAAATTTCAATTTCATGTTGTAATGCATACAACAGGAGATAAGTAAATTTATTTTTTTTTTGGGTAAAATTAGAGGACAGAGGAAGATTGCTGCCGAGTAACAGGACAAGGTGATGTTTAACAGTGAACTGAATGCCGCGTCGTCTTCAATGACTATGCATTACTTACATTACTTACTTTTTTTATACAAATCCGTTCCTAATCAAATCTATTTCAAATCAAATCAAAATTCAAATCCAAATCTAATCCGAATCCAATCTAAACCCAATTCAATTATTTATTCAGCCTATTAAGGATGGAGTGGCCTTTGCAGTACATAACAATCGTCCGCATTCAGCACGGTCCATGGCAATGCCAGCCATGCACTTTAAGGAGGGGCCGTAAATCATTAATCGATTTACCTTGCTCGCTGCGCACCTCGCCTTCTTGTATCCGTCGGAACATTGTCGAGAACCATTTTTCCTGGGTTTTTGTCACACATTCTGGCTACGTATACGGCCCACCGCAGTCTTACAAATTTTGTGAATCGTATCACTCGTGTCAATCCGTGCCCGTTACCCCCTTCAAAGCGATTTTGAATAGCAGGCACGATAGATCATCGACTTGTTGTAACCTTCTGCGTGTTTCGAAGGGACTCAAGAATTCCCCTAAGACTCGAACTACATACATCACCCGATCCATCGCCGCTTCTATCAACCGTATCAGTTATATTGGTTGTCATTGTATCATATGCTGCTCTGAAGTCGACGAACAGATGTTTTTTTTTTGTATAGAGGGATGAAGGCAAATTTGAAAACAGACACCTGAAATTATCACTCAAGGATTGGGATTGGCGGAAGGGTGACCCAGTAAACCCACGCAAGTAAAGGAACGCTACTTGAGTTATTCTCTCTTCTAATGCCCTGATCTACCCGGGACGACCTTCCAGTATTACTTCTGTATGACAGAGTAGTACAGAGTAGTACAGACAGTACTAAACGTACTCCTCCCAAACCGGTACTTCTTACCTTAAGCTTGCTTGTTTGTGCCAGAAAGCACACAAAAGCCTTGAGCCCTCAAGCCCTTTATCTTTTCCTTGTGCCATTCAGCACATGCAAGCTACTCACATAGTTCCCGGTGGCGAATCTATCCTACTCAGACGGGGAGTCATCCGGCGGCGGAAGCTCCCCTGATACCAACGACCCGCATCCGTGGAAGGCTATTATATTACCAACACTACGCTTTCACCTGGTCAGCATATTCAAAGCTCAGCTCAAGTCCTACGCACTTTCTCACTTCAACGGGTGACCGGGCGAGTGCCGAGGTCAGACCAAAGATGCCGGGTGGAGATAACTTCAGTTCAATGGTGTCCCGACGACCTAAAGCCGGTGCATTCACGCGCCACGATCTACTCAACTGTTCCCCGGCGGTGGATATAGCCTACTCTGATTAACTGATTTCCCATGTACTCAGCTATTTGGCTACTTGCTAAACCATTGAGCCATTCAGTTCCCGCCTTAACTGCGAGCTACTCGTCGGAAGCTCCCCCGTAACTGACGACCCGTCTCAACGGGTGAGCGGACGAGTGCTGAGGTCGATCGATTCAAAGATTCCGGGTGGAGATAACTTCTGGTTCAATAGTGCCCCGATGACCCGAAGCCGGTGCACTTGCACGCCACGGTCTACTCTGCTTGTACCCGGCGGTGGGCCTTGCCTACTCCGATAACCGAGTTTTGATTCCCTTGAGCCATTCAGTTCCTACCTTATTCATTCTGGAGGAATTCCTGGAGAAACTTTAGAAAAAATTCCTGGAAGAACTTCTGAAGGAATTCCTAGAGCAACTTCCGGAGGAGTTCCTAAAGGAATTTCCTGTGAAATTCCCGGAGAATTCTCATAGAAACTGCCGCAGGACAGGAATTCCTGGAGAAACTTCCAGAGGAATTCCTGAAGGAACTTCCCGAGGATTTCCGGAATTTTCAAAGGAATTTCTGGAGGAACTTCGCGAAGAGATTCCGGAGGAATTTCTGGAGAAATTCTTGGAGTATTATTCAGGGAACTCCTGGTGGAACTTCACGAGAAATTCCTGAAGGAGCTTCTAGAGGAATTCCTGGAGAAACTCCCAGAGGAACTACCTGAGGAATTGCTGGATGGTCTTCTGGGGAAACTCCTAGAGGAGCTTCGTGAGGAATTCCGGAGGAACTTTCGAAGAAATTTCTGGAGGAATTTCAGGAGGAACTTCACGAGGAATTCATGGAGGAACTACCTGAGGAATTCCTGGAGGAACTTCCGGAGGTATTCCTGGAGGGAATATTGGAGTAATTTCTGGAGGAGATTCCGGAGGAATTCCAGGAGTAATTCTCGGGAAGTTACTACTAAAATTCCTCCAGAAGTTCCTCCGAAATTTCTTCCAGGATATCCTCCGAAAGATCCTCCAAGAATTCCTTCGGAAGATCCTCTAGGAATTCACCGCTACGTTCTTCCAGGAATTCCTCCAGAAATTGCTTCGGAAGTTTCTCCAAGAGTTTCCTGGAAGATCCTCCAAGAATTTCTCCGGAAGTTTCTCCAGGAATTTATCCAGAAGTTCCTCCGGGAATTCCTCCGAAAGTTTTTTCCAGGAGTTCCTCTCGAAAATCCTACAATCCTCCTCATCGGAAAGAACCTCCTGGAATTTCTCCGGAATCTCCTCCAGAATTATTTTCTGAAAATCTTCCAGGAATTCCTCCGGAAGTTCCCCAGGACTTCCTCCGGAAGTTTCTCCAGGAATTTCTCCAGAAGTTCCTCCAGGAATTACTCCGGAAGATGCTCCAGGAATTCCTCGCGAAGTTCCTCCAGGAATTCCTCAGGAAGTTCCTGCAGGAATTCCTCGGGAAAATATTGCAGAAATTCCCCCGGAAGATCCTCCAGGAATTACTCCGAAAGATCCTCCAGGAAGTCCTCGCGAAGTTCCTCGGGGAGTTCCTGCAGGAATTCCTCGGAAAATCCTGCAGAAATTCTTCCGGAAGTTCCTGCAGGAATTCCTTCGAAAGTTCCTCCAAGAATTCCTCGAGAAATTCCCTCAGAAGATCCTCCAGGAATTCCTCGGGAAGTTCCTCCAGGAATTTATCCGAAAGAAACTCCAAGAATTCATCAAGAATTTCTTCTGGAATCCTTCCATAATCTCCGGAAGATCCTTCAGAAATTTATCCAGAAGTTCTCTCTCTCCGCTTAACTTTTCAAAAGGACCTAAGTAACAATTGCTTCATGAATTAATTTGAGTACTGTAATCAAAAGCTTTTAACGTTTTTGTGTTGATTGCGCTATTCAAATTAATTAATGTTAAAATTGTGGATTTGGTTCTTTTGTAAGGTTAGGTGGGAATTCCTCGCGAGGAAGTACCTCCAGGAATTCCTAGGGAAGTACCTCCAGGAATTCCTCCGGAAGTGTCTCCAGAAATTTATTCAGAAGTTCCTCCAGGAATTACTCCGGAAGTTCCTGCAGGAATTCTTCGCGAAGTTCCTCCAAGAACTCCTCGTGAAGTTCCTTCAGGAATTCCTTCGAAAGTTCCTCCAAGAATTCCTCGAGAAATTCCTTCGAAAGTTCCTCCAAGAATTCCTCGAGAAATTCCCCCGGAAGATCCTCCAGGAATTCCTCGGGAAGTTCCTCCAGGAATTTATCTGAAAGATACTCCAAGAATTCCTCAAGAATTTCTTCTGGTATCCTTCCCGAAATTTCTCCGGAGATCCTTCAGAAATTTATCCAGAAGTTTCTCCAGGAATTCCTCATGAAGTTCCTCCAGAAATTCCTAGGGAAGTACCTCCAGGAATTTATCCAGAAGTTCCTCTAGGAGTTACTCTGGAAGATTCTCCAGGAATTCCTCGTGAAGTTCCTCCAGGAATTCGTCGGAAGTTTCTCCAGGAGTTCCTCCGAAAGTTTCACTAAGAATTCCTCCAAAGTTCCTTCAGGAACTCCTCAGTAAGTTCCTCCAGGAATTCCTCCGGCAGTTTCTCCACAAATTATTCGCTAAGTTCCTCCAAGAATTCTTCGTGAAGTTACTCCAAGAGTTCCTACGTAAGTTCCTCCAAGAATTCCTCTGGAAATTTCTCCAGAAGTTCCTTCGGAATTCCTCTGGAAATTCCTCCAAAAGTTCCTCCAGGAATTCTTCGCGAAGTTCCTCCAAGAACTCCTCGTGAAGTTCCTTCAGGAATTCCTTCGAAAGTTCCTCCAAGAGTTCCTCGAGAAATTCCCCCGGAAGATCCTCCAGGAATTCCTCGGGAAGTTCCTCCAGGAATTTATCTGAAAGATACTCCGAGAATTCCTCAAGAATTTCTTCTGGAATCCTTCCAGAAATTTCTCCTGAAGATCCTTCAGAAATTTATCCAGAAGTTTCTCCAGGAATTCCTCGCGAAGCTCCTCCAAGAATTCCTAGGGAAGTACCTCCAGGAATTCTTCCGGAAGTTTCTCCAGGAATTTATCCAGAAGTTCCTCTAGGAATTACTCTGGAAAATTCTCCAGGAATTCCTCGTGAAGTTCCTCCAGGAATTCGTCGGGAAGTTTCTCCAGGAGTTCCTCCGAAAGTTTCACTAAGAATTCCTCCAAAAGTTCCTTCAGGAACTCCTCAGTAAGTTCCTCCAGTTTCTCCACAAATTATTCGCTAAGTTCCTCCAAGAATTCTTCGTGAAGTTACTCCAAGAATTCCTACGTAAGTTCCTCCAAGAATTCCTCTGGAAATTTCTCCAGAAGTTCCTCCGGAATTCCTCTGAAATTTCTCCAGAAGTTCCTCCGAATTCCTTCAGGTATTCCTCGGAAAGCTCCTTCAGGAATTACTTCGGAAATTTCTTCGAAGTTCCTCCAGGAGTTCCATTGGAATATCTTCCAGGAATTCGTGGACTTTCTCCAAGTATTCCTCCAGAAGTTCCTCCAAGTATTTCTCGCAAAGTTCCTTCAGGAATTCTTTCGGAACTTTCTCCTGGAATTCTTCGTGAAGTTCCTCCAAGAGTTCCTCGTGAAGTTTCTCCAGAAATTTCTCCCTGGGTTACTTCCGGAAGATTCTCCAGGAATTCCTCGGCAAAGTTCCTCCACGAATTCCTCAGAATGTTTCCCCAGGATTTGTTCCGGAAGTTCCTCCAGGAATTCTTTCGGAAGTTTCTCCAGGAATTATTCCGAAAATTCTTCCAGGAATAATTCCGGAAGTTCTGGAAGAATTCCCAGAGGAACTTAGGTGAGAAATCTCAGAAAAGCTCATGGAAGAATTCCCAGAGGTACTCCTGGCAATATTCCCAGAGGAACTTCTGGAAGAATTCCCAGAGGAAGTCCCAAAAGAATTCTTCTCATGGAAGAAGAGAAGTTCCTGGAAGAATTGTCAGAAGAGACCATGGAAGATTTCTCAAAGGAACTCTTGGTAAAATTCCAAGAGGAGCTCTTAGAAGAATCTTCAAAGAAGCTAATGGAAGAATTCTCAGAGAGGCTAATGGAACTCCTGGAAAAAATGCCAGAGGGACTCCTGAATAAATTCTCAGAGGAACTTCTTGAGGAATCCCAAGTGGAACTCTTGAAGAAATTCCCAGAGGATTTCCTGGAAGTATTTCTGTAGAAAATCTGAGAGGATCTCCTGGAGGAATTCCCAGAAGAACTCCTGGAGGAATTTTCAGAGAGTGACTCCTGGAGAAAATCATAGGGAACCTCCAAAGAATTGTTACAAAAACGCTTGGAAGAATTCTCAGAAGAAGTCCAGAAAGAATCCCCAGAGTAGCACATTGAGATATTCCCAGAGAAACTCCTGATAGAATTGCTAGAGGAACTCCTGGAAAATGATCAGAAGAACGTCTAAAGAAAATCTCAGATCTCCTAGAGAAATTCCCAGAGGAGCTCCTGAAGGAATTCTCTGTAGAACTCCTGGAGGAAGATCCAGAGGAACTCTTGAAGGAATTCTCAGTGGAACTCCTACAAGAATTTTCATTAGATTAGACTTGACCGACTTGAAAGCTTTTCATCGTGGGCGATTCCCCGCTATCACCCTAACATGTGGACAAGTTAAAGGTTGACCAATTTCCCGTATTTATTTTGAAGGTAAGCAAACAAACTAGGTTATGAGAAACGAAGTCAAAACACATGTTATTTATCGATTCAACAATTTATTTATTGTAAACATTTTGTTGGAAACATTTTACAGATAAATTTGAATATTTAGCTTTTTTTAATTTTACATCTGTAGGTTTTCTGAATTTCAATTATCTTCTTCGTGTTGCAATTCATGAAAGCAACTGTGTTCATATAACTACACTTGCTCCTTTTCCTTCTTTTTTAAATTAAATCTTTTACTTCAAATTAAAATATAAAACACAAGTGATGCATTTTTGCTTCGTTAACAGTAATATTAAATGCATTTGTTCATTTGGTTGGAAATGTTTTCTACTGATCTGTTTGTAATCTTGTAGGATAATGACATCGGGCCATAAACTTCAACGACGCCCTCACCGTGTTTATTTGACATAGTTGAAGTCAACAATTGCAGAAGAATTCTATAGACAGAGAAAACAATATTTTAAAGAATAGTGTACAGCGCATTGACAAAATGTCCCTACTTGAAGTACCATGATAATATCAAGTCGATCATTAGTTGAAAATCGCTCCTGAAGTTTTTATAGGTATTTTTTTACACGATCTGGTGGTAGCACGAACAATATGATCTGGAACGAAAGAAGGAAAAAGGAAATTTCACTTTAAAACTTGCTTCTCAAACGATCAACAGTATGTCCTTTATGATACCTACCTAGACACCTGGTTGGCTACAGCGTCGATACACTTTGCCTAGCGTATTGTAGAGCTCCACAATCGACTGTCTTGGGCGATGTTCCTCCAGTCCCAAGTCCGATTCCACCTCGTGCAGGCAGCGTGTCCATGGTCGTCCACGAAGTCACCGGCCTCTATCCGGTTCTCTGTTGTATATTCGCTATTCATTCTTCCGACATTCGCACTAAGTGACCAGCCCACTAAAGTCTGGCGTATTTAATTCGATTCACAATATTTTCTTCTTTGAACACCTGATACAGCTCGTGATTCATTCGTCTGTGCCACACACCATTTGCTGGTTTCCCACCTAGTATTGTATGCAGCATTATTCGCTTAAAAACCCCGAAAACTGTCCGGTCTTTCCCTTTTAATATCCATGCTTTATAAATTTCAGAAAGGGCCACTGATACAATCAGAGTTTTACGCAGAGTAAATTTTGTTTCCGTCTGCATGTTGTGGTGGCTAAGATGGTATAAGTAATCCGTAGAAAGTCATATTCACAAAAGCAATACGTCTTTTCACTTCACGGAAAACGCCATTGTCCCATGTCACAATCCCGGAGACAGGCCAGCCTAGGGCTGAAAGTCTCCTTAACAATATAAAAAAAACATGTCACGCATGTCACATTGAAACGCTTCAAACTAAATAAACTCTTCAACAGCTTCAAACCCATCCCCATCAAGCACTACCAAGAGTTCCACCAGGAATTGCTCTAGGAGTTTCATCACACGTTTCACCAGAAAAGAAATTGCTACAAGAGTTTCACAAGGAATTGCTCCAGGAGTTCCATTACACGTTTCGCCAGAAATAGCTCCAAGAGTTCCACCAGGGAGTGCTGTAGGAGTTTCATCACACGTTTCGCCAGATAGTGCTCCAAGAGTTTCACCAGAAGTTGATCCAGGATTTCCATCACACGTTTCGCCAGAAATTGCTCCAAGAGTTCAACCAGGAATTGTTCTAGGAGTTTCATCACACGTTCCACCAGAAATTGCTACAAGAGTTCCACCAGGAATTGCTTCAGGTGAAGCGCACCTCCACCGACGGGGCGATGATCCCCGCCGGTAGGCCGCGCGGCGGCACTGGATTTCGGGTATATGATCAATTAAAACACCACTCCGCTGCGGTGGTACCAATCATACTCTTTATTAACTTACAGCTAACCTACTTTATGTTGACAATTTTCTCTCTCTTTAAGGTCACTCCTGACGGAATTCAAGTTCCAAAGTGCTCGCGTTTTCGGGAGCACACCACTCAGTTCATAGGCGGCGCACAACTGTCATTTTGTTGATTTAGCTTTGCTGCGTCGCAGCATGCGTGAAATAATAAAAATGACAGTTGTGCGTTGCTTCCGTATCGAGTGGTGTGCTCCCGAAAACGCGTTCATTTAGAACCTTGCCAAGTGCTGTAATTTGCTTTAACAGCAAAAGTGAACCCTGTAGCTGGGCGCAAACTCTTTTCTAGTGCGGGTCGGTGCCAAGGTAAACCGACTCCGCATAAAAGATTGTGCCAAACCCCCTGAAGGAATTTAAGTAGTTGGGGTCGTCACACAGGAGTTCCATTATACGTTTCGCCACGTATTAATGATGATGCCGCGTGCATCCCAAATTGACCTTTCTGCGACAGGGTCTATTCGCCAACACACAGTAGGACTTGCCGACGCGGTGCCTACGCCTTCCCCAGCCTTGACGAAGACCCCTTTCCGTCCTCGTGCTCGGAACCCGCCCGGTTGACCGACGCCGCGAAAGCGACGATACCATGTTGTTCTTCGCGCGGCCACTTGTTCGATAAAAGGATCCATATTTTTTCCATATCATATCCATATCTTTTTCCATAAAGGTCCATATCTTTTGTGTTGTTTTTGTTTAATTCACGCTATTCGTTTTGTTTGATTCCCATTATATGCGCCCTGGTGATCCTCAGTAGGCACTGTAAGTTGTAAGGACCTCAAAATAACATTTGCTATGCGCGTACTGATGCATAGTCACACTACCTGCACAATGGTGGGTCTCAATAATGCCATACCCATAACTACCGCCGGAAGGAATTCACCTATGTATTTACACTTTTAGAAATGAGCCAGCCTAGGGCTACAAGTCTCTTGAATAATGACAATAATAATAAAACATACACTTCCGAATATGATTTTCGAAGCAATTGAAGCTTTCCCAGATACTTGGAACACTTGTTTACTGATGATACACTTTTCTGAAAAAAACCGTATATTCCACCTTTGACGGAATTCATCGAATTTACAACCGGAGAGAACGCAACGATGCGATTATTATCAAAATTTCACTCATCCACTTCCGCCCATGGTTCAAAATACCATGCCTCGTAATTTGCATTTTTTCACCGGCCGCTGGATGTAACCATTCGTACCAGCACCATGACATTTCTCCGGAAAAACTCCTCTACTCAAGCACTTTTCATTGCAAAGAAACACCGATCAGTGCAAGGATCAGTGTAATAAAATTTTCACTACGTTTTCTACCAATTTCCGGACGGAATCTACTTTATGTGATCATTCGTGGAAGCACCATAACATTTTCTCCGGCAAAAACTTTCCCAACAAAGCACTTTTTTTTATCGAAAAACAAACCCCGATCAATTAAAGAAAATTTTCACCTCGTTTTTACAATTCTCCCGACGGAATCCACTTTCACTGGACACTTTCGCGGAAAATCGACCGGATTTAGTTTGCGGATGTTTGAAACCTCACCACACGCGCTTAATTTTATAAAGATAACGATTTCGCCGACGCGACGACATGTTTTTTCTCGCAAGTACTAAGGTCTGGTGCATCGGTGGAGAAATAATAAAAACAATATCAACAAGGCTCAAACGCTTCGATCAAACGTTTGTTTTTTTTTCTCAATTTTCAGCCACTCACTAGTGCCTAACGAATGCCTCACGACTCACATTTTGTTTGCTGGGTACCCCTAAACAACCCAATTACTCTTTCTACCTACATGAATAAATTTATAGTCGTAGATATTGTGATTTTGTGAAATGCTGCTATAAGTGATTAACAGGTATGTTGCTATGTTTTTAACAATAATTGTTAAGTTAACTATATTATTGGTGTGTGATTTGTGATGCATTGATGGCAATAAAGTGGTGGCCGGCCAGCCGCCAGAAGGATATTCCCGCCATGGGTCCTTCCATCCTACAAACATATCCACCAAGCAGGTGAACAAAAATATTTTCTTTCGTTTTCTGTAGTTGAGATATTTTTGAATGTTATATCACAGTGGTTATATCTAGACCAACATTTGAAAAGGGCGGAATTCCATTAACATGAAACCGAGAAAATTGCTCTCCAAGTTTCGAGCTTGTAAATCAATTCCTATTTAGGGAATATTCAATAAAAATTGAACTTTTTGCATATTATAGATGAAAACTACCTTTCTCTTCGATGTGCTGTGCCAAAATATGCAGCTAAGTGTATATTAGCTTCAGAAATGGAAATTGTCAAATGGAAATTGTCGCCCAAAATCAAAGTCTCATTGGAAATACGCCATGGAAATTAGTCCTGTTACCAACTGCCTGTGTTGTTCCGCCCAACGTTTCACCGATAAATTGCCTACTTTTAGGTTATTTCTGTACAGCTTAAATTGGGTTGTTTAGGGTGTGGTAGTAGCGGATTGTGTTGAAATAATAATCGGAGATACGAAATGAGAGCATGAGTTATTTGAATGAGATTTGAATTTCTAAATCGAAGCAATCGGCGTTCGATTTAGAAATTCAAATCTCATTCAAATAACTCATGCTTTCATTTCGTATCTCCGATTATTATTTCAACACAATCCGCTACTACCACATAGGGGTGTATATGTTTTTACATATTCTGAATCTGCATAAAAAACTGAGTCTACACTCTGAGAAAAATCTATACTAAATAGATTAAAAGTCATTCTAACTGGCTATTCGCCTGGTTGACCCCGTGTTCGTTTAAATGCAGTTTATTCTAAGATTAGTATAACTTTGATGAATACGGTATATAGTATAAAGCGAAGTTATTGTTGATAGTATTACTTAGATGAAATCTGTTTTGGATTGGATTGTTTCTGAAGTTTATGTTTACAAATAATAAAACAAAAAAGATTTCTGTTGTTGTTTATACAATTGGGTTGTTTAGGGGTATACATGTTTTTACATATTCTGAATCTGCATAAAAAACTGAGCCTAACCCCAATTTTTCAGAATTTTTGGAGCCCCGGAACTATTTTTAATGTGCATTTTAAATTTATATGGGACTAAAAATTTGTTCTTATGCTGCATGGGCTAACTGTCATTCTATGAATGTTAGTGTCATTCTATCGATTAAAATGGCTTATTGTTTGCTGTATAGAAATGTAAATAAAAGGTTTACAAACAAAATAAAAATATGTTGGAGATCAGGAAAGCATGCTCCTTATGTTAAACTGCCAAAATTCGATATTTTTCTGAGCTAAACAACCCAATTGTTGTTTAGGTATATATATTTTTACATATTCTGAATCTGCATAAAAACTGAGTTTAACCCCAATTTTTCAGAATTTTTGGAGCCCGGAACTATTTTTAATATGCATTTTAAATTTATATGGAACTAATTTTTTTTTTATTATGCTGCATTGGCCAACTGTCATTCTATGAATGTTAGTGTCATTCTATCGATTAAAATGGCTTATTGTTTGCTGTATAAAAGTGTAAATAAAAGGTTTACAAACAAAATAAAAATATGTCGGAGATCAGAAAAGCATGCTCTTTATATTAAACTGCAAAAAACTCGATATTTTTCTGAGCTAAACAACCCAATTGGGTTGTTTAGCGAAGAAAAATATGAGGTTTTTTATAGTTTAACATAAAGAGCATGCTTTTCTGATCTCCAACATATTTTTATTTTGTTTGTAAACCTTTTATTTACATTTTGATACAGCAAACAATAAGCCATTTCAATCGATAGAATGACACTAACATTCATAGAATGACAGTTGGCCCATGCAGCATAAGAACAAATTTTTAGTCCCATATAAATATAAAATGCAAATTAAAAATAATTCCGGAGGTCAAAAAATTCTGAAAAATTGGGGCTAGGCTCAGTTTTTCCTATAGATTCAGAATATGTAAAAACATCGATACCCCTAAACAACCCAATTGATACGCCTATTGGATTTTTTTCGCAATCCATACGTTAAACCTAATTTCGGAAGTGGTGCGCTGTATAGCTCATCACAAAATGAAAACAGCGCACCACTTCCGAAGTTAGGTTTAACGTATGGATTGTGAGAAAAATCCAACTTCGTTGGCGGATATAATTCGGGTTTGCACTGAATTGATAATATATAGGCGAATTTGAGTAAAGCTCATCGATCATTTCGACATCTGGTGGTCGTCACAACAATCACGAAAAAAGTGTAGTTGGCCAAAAAAGTGCATTGGCAGCATACGGAGGGAGAACGATTTTCGCGTTTTCTGGTTAATACAACCATTTGTGAAAGCTGAAATAGTCGCAAATTGGAAGAAAATTTTGTTTTCTCTGGGATGAGCTTCCATCCGGTATGTGCTTGCATATGATTTTTCCGATTAAACAGCACATCTCTTGCAGTACCTCCACCGCACAATCTTGGTTATGAATTCCCGGATTTTTAATTTGCGGCTTACTTGGGTGGGATTTGTTTTCAACAGCTGCTTAAAGACTTTAAGAAGCCATTGCCAGTGGAAAACATGAGACTATATACCAAAAAGTGAAGTAAATTTGATGGAGAAAATTTGATTTTGAATGTAAATAATCGCTTCTGACGACTTTTCTCCCAAACTCTCGCAGCGCACTCTACCACTGGATCCTTCTCGAATTCGCCTATTGGGGTACATTAACGATTGCGAAAAATTGAAAAACATCACGAAAATATGATAGACTTGAAAGTTAATATCTCAGCCGTTTCTCGAGGGATTCTCTATTTTCTTGGACCATTCGATCAAGGAAGAGTCAATTCTTCATATCCAATGTATTAAATAAAATATATTGATAATTATTTACTATTAATAATTTTCTAACAGTTTCGCAATGGGTTTCGGTGAATCAACCAAACCTATAAGTGCATCGCCTTGAAGTCAAATTAATGCAACAATAAGTTTAGTTCTAATCCTCAGTTTGCAGCCGTAAGCCTTCAGCATTGATTACGGTTGTTGGAAGTGGTTGCTGTAGAAAATTCAAACGCAACGATACCGAGGGTTAATGCTGAAACTTTGAGAAGAGTAAAATATCATTGTACTAAAGACACACAAACTAAAATACAAATAATACTCATAACATACATGGTTCTGCATCACCTTTGTGTACAGCGTCATTGGGCTGCACCTTTGAGTTTTTATATCGTTTTACAATCGATTTTACTAATTCAAATTAAACTAATATAAACAGCATATGGTGAATCACTTCTGGGGGTGACTGATTCTTAAAGAACGTCTCTCAAATAATTGGTCTTAAAGCTTGCCTCAACTCGGTATAGTAGCCGATCCACTCATTGAAAGGCATTAGTAATGATGCTAATGTTTCATTTTACATGACCTGACTAAAGTAGATTTGCTTCCAAATAGTTTCATGTTACATATGCGCAAAACAGCTATTAATATACATTTTTTAGGTTTCATTACGAAAATGCGCTTTTGTTAGGTTTCCAGTAAGGAACCAAAAACAGAAATTAATAAAATTTATTTAATTATGATTTTTATGCATTATTAGGGTTTAATAGAAACAAACGTGGTATCTAATCACTTCTATGCTATTCCAGTGTACACATTGAACAAAAATTTAAAGGTACAGAGCTCTCACGGAAGCCTGCATCTGATTATTTTCGAAAGGCGTATTTCCACTATAAACCTTTCAGCAGGCTGATGCACGCGCCGCAACAGCTCCAGCAAAAGGTAGGAAATCCTTGTTTCGTATTTCTCTTTAAAATATTCATTATTATAGCAAATATAAGTGAAAATGTAATAAATACACAGAAAGAAAAATCATTCATCAAATTAAAAAAAAAACATTGGTTAAAATGATAAGAAGTTGCGTTGCTTCTTTTTCGTAGAGAGTTCCTTGTGTTTAAAATAAAAGTACGAAAACTTTGGTTACACCCATGCTTCAAAAGTGGCATGCAGCTCTGAAAATAAAAGTACAAAACATTCACCATAAGTGTGTATCTGTCAAATCAAAATTGTAGAAAAAAACCCAGATTAATCCACCTACAGTGAGATTTTGACCCTTCCTTAAGCCCCAAACGCAATACAACGGAACGCCGACGGAAACGGCAAATTTGACAGAAAATATATGGGCTAACTGTCAAATTTTCCGTTTCCGTCGCCGTTCCGTTGTATTGCGTTTGGGGCTTTAGTTATAAGGATTTTTTTCCAGACTCCAGTATTTAAACCGAGATAAAACTACTCAGCTTTTCACGGTGATTTACCGTGAAGCTGACAAAATAATTGCCTACCCAAAGGCGGATGTCATGGGTTGAATGACAACTTAACGAATGATAACGTACTGTGCTTCATGCTGCCTATCTATAAGGCGCTCGTCGGATTGAATAACTATTGTGACATGGTTAGTAACTATCGTAACGGTGGTTTAATATATTGTACTCGTAATTTCCAGAGACCTCGATATTAATTAATCCAGAACTAACTAAATAAGTCATTGATCTGAGCGAAACTCAATAGCGTTCAATAATAACATATATTTCGCCTTATGGATGCCTAATTTGGTAAAACTAAACTTGTTCAATACCTTAAAAATGAGCGAGATTTTTAAAATCATTTGTTTCTTTGAAACAAATCAGAAAAATAGGCATAATTCCATGTCATATTATTTGTTATAATTATATTTTCAATGTCAAAGTGTATTTCTTTAAAATACCATATATTTTATTTAATAATTCACGAGATTTCTTGATAGATCAATACGTAACACACCTGCGTAACGCATACAAAGTGAAATTATAGACACTTCCGAAGGAAGGGTCAAAAAGTTGATTATTTTCATTTTAATTTCAGCAAAAAGGTTTTCCCACCCTTTCATTTATGTTTTCTTTTTAACTTCAATTGAACCGACTTTTATTTCATTTTAAAACTTAATATTTCTGGGTTGGGTTGGATTTAAAACATGCATGTAATATTAGACTGGCCCAAAATGCATGAAATCCTGAATTTCAAACCTTGCACCCTTAAATGACAGTTTGGGGGTCCCAGAAGCTCCCCTGAAAATTTCAGCTCATTCGGTCCAGTGGTTGGCGTGCGCAAATGGCTCAAAGTTTGTATGGGAAAAGTGATCCAAATGTATGGAGAAACGCAACCGTTTCAGTTTTTTGCTTCTAGGTGGCGCTGTAGTCGACGGATTCCTGTTGTGGACAAAATGTAGAACCTTTTTGCCTTTCTCGTACAACAAAGTTGTACCAGAAAGGCTTTCATTTCACTCCCAAAACGTACTTTTTATAGAGCGCTTGTAGACCCATAGTATTATATATCATTCGATTCAGCTCGACAAACTGAGCAAATGTCTGTCTGTCCGTGTGTGTGTCCGTGTGTGTGTGTGTGTGTGTGTGTGCACATTGAAACATTAGCCAATTTTTCTAGTACTAAACCTGAATCGATTTTGCTACAACAAGTTGCATTCGATGGGGAATGTTTTCTTCTTGTTCACTATTGAGTTTCATAATGATGGCACTTCTAAAAAAATAGTAAATATTCAAAGAGTTATGAGACATCATTATTTCGTAACAAATAAGCTATCGATTTTCTAGGTTATGTTCTCCCAAGACACAATTTATTCGAAACCGGCACACTGACAGCATAGAATACACAGCTTACACGGCAGAAAAACTTCACAAAGAAACATAGAAACCCATTAATGAGTTAAAAGTACCTATTTTAAGATTTCATGTAGACACTGAAAATTCTCGGGTATTTTAACAAAATGACCTAAGAAACATAGTGTCATGAATGAATTTTAATATTGCGATCAGCAGACCAATATAGTAGCTATTTTTTGCAGTATACAAAGTAATGCATGAATAAAGGTGAAACATGTTCTTTTTAAAAGTTAAGCGTCATTTCTGCCATTTCTTTCTCCTATGGGCCGATGTGAGCAGTGAGAAGTGAAAAGTGAGACGTGAGAAGTGCGAAGTGAGGAGTGAAAAGTAAGAAGTAAGAAATGAAAATGAGAAATGAAAAATCACCAGATGATCAGAAATGAAAACAAAATGTTTTTCCAAATTTAATCTAGACTATCCTTTGAAAAGAGCTGAAATTTTTTGCTAATATTTTCAAATGGATATAATAGAAAAACGACGCATCCCACAAAAAGTGTTGTATGGGTGACCATCGCAAAATCAGTCAAACTTTCTAGTGAAAATATCGGAAACAATCCAAATTGAGCCCTACACTGAAAAAATCAGTTTAAAAATTTTAAAGTCGATTTGCGAAAAAACGCCCTTTTTTATTTAAATGAAATTTTGTCTCAAGATAGGTGATTATGTTCCCTACCAACCGTCCATACATCGCAAGCTGGGCACTCTTAAGGAAAAAAAGTTTTTCTAACAAAAACTTTTTCTTGTCGGAATTATTTTCATTGTATTTTCATCTGAAATTAAACCAATGAAAGCCATCGTTATAGAACCCCAAGCAAATCTATTTTTATGATACATTGTCTAATTTAAATATAGTTTGTTTTTAAATTAAGAGTAATATTAAGAAGGGGTTTATATCTTCAAAAAAATATTATATTCCATTAGCTTCTTTAGTTGCGACCAGTTACGACCAAAACATTGTACTCTGCCTGACTGTACAGGAATACTTAATATGAGTATATTATGTATACATATGTCAAATCCACCCCTTAAAGACACTGAAAAAATCAATTCCGTCAAGAAAAAGTTTTTGTTAGAAAATTTTTTTTCCCTTCAAAGTGCCCAGCTTGCGATGTATGGACGGTTGGTAGGGAACATAATCACCTATCTTGAGACAAAATTTCGTCCAAATCGAAAAGGGCGTTTTTTTGCAAATCGACTTTTAATTTTTAAATCGATTTTTTAGTGTAGGGTTCAATTTTGAGTTTTTCAAAAGTTTTATTAGAAAGTTTGACTGATTTTGCGATAGTCACCCATACAACACTTTTTGTAGGAAGGGTCGTTTTTCGATTATATCCATTTGAAAAAATCAGTAAAAACAAGTTTGACCCTTTTCAAAAGATAGTCTGAATCAAATTTGAATAAACTAAGTATGCACTTTTCTTTTAACTGCACTTCTTAAATATTGACCAATAAATTTACAAAAAGTCAACTTAAACAATCAGAACACTTGCAAGTTCCCAAAAAGTTCTATTTTGGCTTTACGCATTTTATTACATTTCCCGCATAACTTTTCAAAAGGACCTAAGTAATTTTTTTCATGAATTCTCGCTTAACTTTTCAAAAGGACGTAAGTAACATTTTTTCATGAATTAATTTGAATACTGCAATCAATATTGTGATTCTCGAGATATTATAGCATTTTGCTCATTCACCTCTGCCTCGCTTAGTTGTGCGCCGCTAAGGTATTGTGTCATATTATGGTACTTTACTCAATTTAAGTGTAGAATATTACATCACAAATTAAACATAATTGCACTACTAATATCCACTTAAACAATATCCCGAACGCAACACAGGCGAAAGAAAAGCAAAAAAACTACTAAACCTCGAACAATTTCACTTAAAAATATCTTTTCGTAAAGGGACGACAATATGCTACATACCTTACAAGCGAATGTGGAAAAGCTTACCGAAAGCTCACATCTATTTGACATTGGTTTATTTACTTTTTGCATGGCGCACAACTCGGCGCATGGGACCCGGCGCGTAACTGGTGAGCCAGTATGCTAATTTTAGAAAATAATCGCAATAGCTTTCATGTTGTTCTGTTGATTGCAGTACTCAAATTAATTCATGAAAAAATGTTACTTAGGTCCTTTTGATAAATTATGCGAGATCTATAGTACAGCAGAAAGTCCATTGCTGATAAACGTTCATTTCGAACAATACACCGCAGATTGCTGGTTAATTTTTTTTGACATATACTCTGTCTCGCTCAAACCAACAGCGAATAATCTAGCGACTACTTTAACGAACTATTTAAGGAACAGCTACTTTAACAGACCGTGTCCATTTAGCAAGTACGGTGTTGAACATAATCTGGAGATTAAAATAACACTTATTAAAGTTTAAAAAAACTTAGCAAGTAACCGCACAATATTGAGTAAAACAAATTAAGGGTGTAGCATTTCTGCATGCGGTGAATAAATTTCGCACCGTGTATATAACTGACAGCATGAATGTTTGTGTTGCTTCTTTCGTGCTTTATTGATGATGCTAACCTCTCAAGCAAAGTTTTCCAAAGCTTCAAATGTGGAACACGAAAACTAATGGACGAACACACACGCGCTAGAGACCCGAAGCCGATGACTTCATCCGCCTCAACACAGCTGTAAAAGTTTCGTCGTTGGAAATAAAAATCGCATACCTACGTACATGCTTTCTCGTGCGCTCGTTACGTTTGCTGCCATTTTGTTTCATGCTTTGGAAGGAAAGAAGAGGCGTGTCATTAAGGCTAACTGCTTTTTGGTTTGGGTGGTTTGGTTGGTTTGGGTGGAATGATGGTGTAGTTTGGGCATATGGGTGATTTGAACATAACGTTCGTTTTCATACACCTCCTTATTTCCATATTATGCGGCTTTTTTCATTTATATTTATGTGAATTGTTGGTTTCATTTTCACAAATGTACTTGTACAATTATTACACAAAGGGATGCAAAATCAATGTATGACATACAACTATGTAGTATGATAAAACTTTAATATAACATTGGTGAAAAACACTACGTGGGAATCAGGAAAGTTGGAAGCATAGGTATCGAATTTTAATCCATATGTATTTTTCAAAACGCGCCGTTGCGCTAATCCTTGTATTTACTATCGCTAATCATTGTACTACCGCACGATCGCATATTTGTAACATATGCATTTTTCCTTTCTCGTACAACAAAGTTGTACCGAAAGGCTATATGATTGCTAAAAAACTTGATAAAAGGCCCGGAGACCCATAGTGTTATATACCGATCGACTCAACTCGACAAACTGAGGTGACGTCTGTTTTTTGTGTATGTGTGTGTATGTGTACAAATTTTGTAGGCACACTTTTAGAACTTAGAATTATCCGATTTACTCGCAACAAGTTGCATTCGACGGGGAATTGTTTGCTATTGGAAATGGGCCCGATCATTGCTTTTCGGAATTATTGAAAAAATTGTTTTTCCCCAAAGGTCCCCTTGAAAATTCAAAGAACAATTGTTTTTGAATGGTGGCAAGGCAAAAATATTAAAAATGATCGAAAAAATGTGATCTATCCACCCAAAGAGCTTTTTTGACCTTTTTAAAGTGATTTTTTCAATATATTTTATAATGCACGAGAAAGGCATCATCACTGCTAGGTGGATTAATCTGGGTTTTTATATAAGGAAGCGACAGGTGAAGACCGGATGTAAATCCCTTTGAAATTGGCCAAGTTATAAGCATCCAAAGTCGAGGGTGTCCCAGGGGTGTTTAAAATGAGAGCAACGTACGACGATGGAGGCGTATTCGGTGCCGTGCGAAATTGAATGCATGATTATCACGCAATCTCGCGAATTTTTATTCGATTGGTAAATGCTTTCCGTACTCTGTACAGTAGTGTAGCTAGAGAGGGAGGGGGTGAATAAGGGGGGGCAAGGGGGGGATCTTTTTTTTTTAGTACAAAAACACATCCGGGATATTGTTCGATGTTCAATCTCGCAATTTTCTGGCGTCGTTTTATCTTCGAGCTAACACGCTAAAAAAATTACTCAAAATTGACATAAATTGAAGAACTCAAAATTTGGTCAAGTTTGGTTTATGCTATAGTTTAGAGTACAATTTTCGAAGTTTGAATGTAAATACACGAAATAACTTGTCATAAGACGAGTTTCTACAATCCCATTGAATTCCACCAGTTAATTGTATCTTGACAGATACGTATTTCGACCTCAACAGCGTATAATAATTTATTTATTTATTTATTTATTTATTTATTCTTCAAATCAACAGGCTGGTGAAGCCCCAATGATGTTTAATATAATATGTAGTGTAAATTAACATAACACTGTTTGGAAATAATACTTTTTAGCAATTTAACATAGAATACAAAGCAACAACTATAGGCGAACATATAAGAAGTAACACATAACAAGGTTAATTTTTCACGGAATCAGTAATTACGGGATGGTCGCCAGGTTTCATTGAGACGATTCTTGAACTCACGACAGTAAATTCCCTTCGGCCAGCTGTATTCAAGTGGTGTTGAATGCTTTGTCTTTACAATGACTTTGTACGACACGTAATCCAGTGACGACTTTTCCTTCCATGGCGAGATTAAACATTTGAGCGAAATAACATCATCCACTCCAATTGTTTCATGTATCATCAGGCTTACTTCTTCTTCTGTCACGTCGTTGGCTATGTTCGAAACAAACAGCGATTTACAACACCCTGGATCGTCATGAACATTTGGTGCAATCCTTGAAGACGTTAGCAACGATGAACTATCTCGCACAGCATAACAAGTACTTGCATCCACATTTTTATTAACAGTATGCGAAGATGGGCTGATGACTTCGAAGCGTTGAACAAGTGTATCCAATGATGATTGTATTTGATTGATATCCAGCTTAATGCGGTTTATATCTTTTTCGTTAGATTCTTTGGGAGCTTTCATATGTATAGGTACTTATCTAGTTACGTTTACTACGGTTCTTACTTCTACTCGCTTGTTGCGCTTAACGCTTAGCGCAACAAGCGAGTAGAAGTAAGAACCGTAGTAAATGTAACTAGATAAGTACCTAGATAAATTATTATACCTACGCATAGTATAAATAGTGTAAGCTGCGATCATTTTCTTCAAGTCGAATGTCAAGTCCTGCAAGAAAAATGTGCTTCTTGCTTTTGTGAAGTGATATTTGATCGTGCAAGTGGAATACATAAAATGGATTCAAAATCTAAGGACTTGTTGTCCCAATTGAAAGTTTTAAAGGTGTAAAGTTGCCTTCAAACGGTGATGTGCTTGGTCGGATGCGCTTCATAATGGAAAATCAACACTTGAGTATAAAACCAGCTGCTAAAACTGTAGTAACTGAACTTTAAATTCTTTGGGAGAAATATAGAATTCCTCTAATTGTAGTGTTGAATGCTGTTGTTAAGCTCCTAACATTATTTAACAAAATGCGAGAAATTATCAAAAAATCTTCTCACGCAGGAGATAAACAGAAAGAGCAAGAGTCTACTTTCATTAATAATGGATCGATTGTTTGACATTGCTCGACGAAATGCATTAAATTTGATTAAAAACGATAAGGATAAACAGTTCCTTATTCTGCAAAGGGAAGTTGGAAGGCCTGGATCTGCCTTTGCGAGAGCTAAAAAAGGCAAAATCGAAGAAGAACCAACAACGGAACCAGAGCCTTCCTTGGAATCTCAATCAGCTACCAGCGTTTTTACTATTGATGGAGGAGGTAAGAATATAATCAAATAAGATGGAAACTTCTACTATATGTCAATATTTTTATGTCTTGCTTCCAGATGAGAAACCCTCCACTAGTAGAGCGTTTTCCGAGCGAAGTAAATCAAAAATAATGACTCCTATACTAGCTGCCACCCTAGACCGTATTGGACTAAGCGACCGAAATGCATTGTATGCTATTTCTGCAGTTTTAACAAGTGCTGGACTAAACTTAGGTAAGTTCTCCTTAACAGTACTTTTATTGTGTTGTTCTTTTCTCCTTGAGTTTAATTTTATTATATTGATAGTATCTTGTAACTAAAACAAAATCTTTATCAACTTTATCAATTTTTCAGAGGATTATACCGTTAGCAGCCAATCAACCTCAAGGGCCGCTGCCGAATATCGCCAAGCGATTGCTCAAAATATCCAAAGCAATTTTGATCTAATTGGACCACTTGTTGTACATTGGGATGAAAAGCTGCTTCAAGATCTCACAGGTAATATATTTGAGTATTTTTATAGCATTGAAATGTGTTATTCTGTGTTATGTTTTTTGGATATCTTCTAACTAAGCATGATTTAAAGTAATCGATAGGTTTTTTTTGTTATTTAAAATTTCTCTACTACAATTTTAGATTACATTTGGTAATATTTGTTTTTTTTTAAAGAAGCTATTTGTAACATATTTTTAACTTTTTTTTAAAGAATCTATCTGATTTTTTTTTCTTTTCAGGTACTGACAAAGTAGAAAGATTGCCAGTTTTGGTATCTTCTGGAGCAAATGTTCAGCTGCTTGGAGTCCCAAAATTGTCTTCTGGAACTGGTGAAAGACAGGCAAACGAAGTTTGCAAATTGATGAATGCATGGGAACTAAGCGATCGCATCTGTGCAATGGGATTTGATACAACAGTGGAAATACAGGAATCAAAAAAGGCGCTTGTACCCTAATCGAGAAGCGGATTGGCAGAGATCTTTTATGGCTGGCGTGTAGGCATCATATTGCCGAAGTTTTGATGACAGCAGCTTAGGAAAAACTATTTCCTTCAAAAGGCCCTTCTTCAAGTATTTTTATAAAATTTAAATCGGCATGGCCTTCTTCTTCTTCTTATTGGCATAACATCCCCACACTGGGACAGAGCCGCCTCGCAGCTTAGTGTTCATTAAGCACTTCCACAGTTATTAACTGCGAGGTTTCTAAGCCAAGTTACCATTTTTGCATTCGTATATCATGAGGCTAAACACGATGATACTTTTATGCCCAGGGAAGTCGAGATAATTTCCAATCCGAAAATTGCCTAGACCGGCACCGGGAATCGAACCCAGCCACCCTCAGCATGGTCTTGCTTTGTAGCCGCGCGTCTTACCGCACGGCTAAGGAGGGCCCCTACTATGGATCAATCCTTTGATGAAAATATGGTAGACGAAAACATTATTGAGATCCTTGGTGATGAAACTCAACATTTGATTGAATTTTTGAAAAACCAACTCAATATTCAAAAGCAACGACAAGACTATAAAGAGTTGCTAAATTTATCTTTAGCATTTCTTGGTGTGAAAAGAATTAAATTTTCACCACCAGCAGCACATAGCAATGCCAGATGGATGGCGAAAGCAATATATTGTCTTAAAATATGGCTGTTTAGAGGCCAATTTGACATGACCGACGATGAAAGGCGAAAAATTCCAGTAATGTGTGCTTTTATTTTACGAGTTTACATTTTGTCTTGGTTTAAAGCTCCTTTACCCTCATCAGCAGCACGAAATGATCTAAACCTGGCAAAAAAATGATAACTTTACGAGATGCTCTCCCTGATCAATCAATAAATGTGTATATGGCTGTGGCTTCAAGATTTGCAAATCATCTATGGTACTTGAGTGAAGAACTAGTCGCTCTGGCTTTTTTCGACCCAGAAATATCTACTGATGAGAGAAAAGAAATGGCACACAATTTAAAATCTTGTAGAGTAGAGTGGGGCAAGAGTACGCACTTAGTTTTCAATCGATCATGTGGCCCTTATGAAGCAAGCTTCTGCATTTCAAATCAGTGTCGATGATTCATATACTCTTCCTTTATGTTACCCAGTGGAAAAAATATTGAAATTATTGAGATTCTTTTAGTAGAACCCTTATTGCAAGACAAGTTAAAACGCACTCTTACCGCCCCGGTGGGGTAAAAGTGGGCATCGGGTGGGTAAGAGTACGCATTTATCCAATCATATACTTAATACTAACACAAATAAGAGTTACTAACATTTAATGGATGTTTAATGAGCATATATTAGGGAATGATTAAAGATTACGTAACTCTTAAAGGGGAGGGGTCCTAAAATGTGCACTTTCATACGAAAAACCATTTTTTATATACAAAAAACTACAGAGGTGAAAATATATATCACGTTTCGCGTGGCGTATACAAAGGCATTTTCCTTAAAGAAAGTCCACCAATCACGTAACGTAAAATTTTGCTATTTCATCACCCTTCCCCCTATCTACACTATTTGTATGAATCCTCTAAAAATTATATGGATCGTCACACATCTCACAACCCCTCCCTTATGAATGTTTCTTTTGATTAAATGAAATTATCATTTAGATGAAATTGTGTTTTCGTACTATGTTTAGGTGTACAACAAGTCTTAATACAATTTCATTATTCCGCTTCAGTGCTTTGTTCGCTAAGTCCTTTCTAACACCGAATTACTTCAACTTATCCTCAAAACTTGTGATAATTTCAAATTCTGTCCTTTTTTTCTTAGTTGTGGATCCTTACGCTTTGCAAGAAGTCTTATTTCGGCTGGAGATACGGGTTTGACATCATCACTTGAAGATTCATATGCGTACTCTTGCCCCACCGGTTCCTGCGTACTTTTACCCCACAGTCCCAAAAATGATTCAAGTAATGGTTTTGACTTCTTGGAAAACCAACCGGATTGGTGTTCTGTACCATAAAGTACTCTATATAATAGGTTATCGAAATGGTATAATGTTCACCTGATTGAACGTATATATGGTAATGAAATACTAGTTGCGGAAATCCAATTATTTTTAGCTAAATGACTAAAAAGTTATCAAACTCCATATCTCCCTTGTTGTTTATTCAAATCGTTTACAATTACACATGATAATAGTTGGCCAGAATACCTGTCAAACTGATGCAGTGCTGCTAGTTTATCTTTTTTTATAACTTCAAAAAATCGAAAACGTACTCTTACCCCACGCGCACTCTTGCCCCACTCTACTCTAAGGGTGATGAAGTAAGAAAAATAAAATTGAAAGTATCTACGATCGATAAGTTGACTTCTTGTACGCTTTCGGATTTTGTTTCTCATAACACGATGATTTTTTTTTTGAAATTTCTGAATATCTGCAAATTTTCTCAAAGAAGATCCTAGTATATGGGATGAATTGGAAGAATTTGTCGAAAGTAGAAATAAAATAAATTCATTTTTGGTAGTGAATGAATGTGCTGAAAGAGGAGTTAAACGAGTTCAAGATTTTTGTGGAAAACTGACAAAAAATGAAGAACAGCTTCAATATCTTCTCAAAGTTGTTCAACAGCATAGACAAAATTTTCCAGGTTGCACTCGCTCTGTTATAAAGGAAGGCCTAGCAGTTGAAATAAATAATTAATATAGGTATAAGTGTTGTTTGTTGATAACTTTGTAGTTTTATACAGTTAATAAATTATGCTATAAACATTAAAACTGGTGTTTGAAAAATATATAACTTATATAATATCCCAGGTCTCTCTGTCTTTCTGTCCTTCTGTCCCTCTGTCTGTAACGATTATATCATATTGTTCTAAAATTAATGCAACGGGCATCACGATGTCCGAAAACAATTCGTTACAAATATTTCATGAATTTTGTCTCCTTAAAACTCATTGGCTTCAGTGGTAAGTCACCCCTCCTCTCTAGCTACACTACTGTACAGAGCACGGAAAGTATTTACCAATCGGATAAAAATTCGCGAGATTGCGTGATAATCATGCATTTAATTACGCTACGACACCGCTCGCGACACCGAATACGCCTGCATCGCCGCTGCAATGGTCGGTGGTACGTTGCACTCATTTTAAACACCCCTGGGGGACACGCTCGACACCCTCGACTTTGGATGCTTATAACTTGGCCAATTTCGAAGGGATTTACATCCGGTCTTCACCAGTCGCTTCCTTATATAAAAAAAGGTTCTACATTTTGTCCATAATAGGAATCCGTCGACTACAGCGCCACCTAGAAGCAAAAAACTGAAACGGTTGCGTTTCTCCATACATTTGGATCACTTTTCCCATACAAACTTTGAGCCATTTGCGCACGCCAACCACTGGACCGAATGAGCTGAAATTTTCAGGGGAGCTTCTGGAACCCCCAAACTGTCATTTAAGGGGCAAGGTTTGAAATTCCAGACTTTTCTCTTTTTCCATATAAGCTTGGGCCACTCTAATGTAATATTTAGGATGTCCTGGGAATGTCGTGTTCATCGTCGTTCAATCCACTTAGCATGTAATCAAGACGAAGTGGCTGCAATCGGTCTTCGAGATGCTTTATTAAGCGTGGCATATTTTTTCTTCTTGTAAATCTGTAAGGAAAAGCAAAGACAAAAGTTGCGCATGAGGATCGTCATCTTAATTTGAAATTAACAGGGAATTCAGCGCACAACTTCATGCACGCTATTAAAGTACCGGATTGGCTGCCGGTTTTTAAATATCAGAATTATAGCACACTGGTAGTACATTCTTTTGATTGAATATTTAAAAAAAATACTTACCTCCTAGTTTCGTGATAAACAATAGTACAGGATTTTCCTTTGGCACTGAATTCTGGTCAGTACTGTACAAGACAGTAACTAATATGGAACAACCTCACAAAAAAGTTGCGATTAATAAATATGTCGGAAGCAGTGCCTGTGGTTGAGCTGGTTTCGTCGCTATACTGTTTTGTTTTCGTTTTTGCTGTCATGCACGAAAAATGGTTTTGACCGTTTTGACAGATAAATAATTTTTAGGTTGAATGAGAGAACTTTTAATTCGTCGTAGGGAACAGAAGAAAAATAACTTTTAAATTGAAAAGTAATTTTGAACTTGGCTTATTTCACTTTCAATTTTCAAACTTTGTATATTTCTCTATATTTCTCATGTTCTAGCAATCGCTAGAACTGGAATGGACTTCCATACCGTTTCCATGTCAATTCCTATACCTTCAACTTGAATATTCTAACAATAATCTGCTAGAATTGGAAATGAACTATAATAAAGCGCGTTTCCAAACATCCAATTAGAAATTCCATCAGTTGCTTTCTCCTATCTATCACATTGGCAGCTCGTTAACCAAGACGGTCCTCTTGAACCTAACCCAAAAATTCCAACAAATTCCGCATGAAATCGTGGCAAGTGCAGAGGTATATTCGGCTTGCAGTGGGCGAGTGATTGCATCATCATTTCCTTCCCCTTCTCTACATTGACTTGCATTCTGACGTGGCAGGCGCGCCAGTATGACCTAACAAATGAGATCACCAGTACTTGTACATTGAAGATGTGAGCTAGTCCCAAGCAAAAACATCTGTTGGTTCCCTGTGCAAGAACAGCTGATCTGGTCTTAATGGAGTAGCAACTACGAGCAGTCAATCAAGCTCAAGCTCAAGCTCAGCTCACGGTAAATATTAGGCTGATAGTAGGTGAAAACCATTCGTGATTTTTTATACTGAGAGCATAATTTGAAATATCGAAAATACCGGTATTTTTCCGTTTCAAAAACCGGTATTTTCGGTATTGCTTTATGGATTGAAACTTTTCGTTTCATCGTTGAAGACAATGACATTTGTCTTCAGCGACTGCTTCCCCGATAGACCTTTTATACATGTTTTTCACTCATACATGAATAATACTGTCAAAACTTGCATTTGACAATGAAAAAATCAGCTAAAAGCTCTATTTTTTGACATCGGTGCACTCACACAAACAATCGACATTAATTGTCAAAAATCAGGGTTACCAACTTTATAACTTTCCCCTTGTCGCCGAGTCTTGCGCTGAGTGCTCGGCGCGGAAACCCAAAGGTGGTAATAAAATTTTGGGCTTTATGCGCAATACTCAAAATTGGCCGATAATACCAGTATTACCAGTTTCGGTACTATCGGTTAGACCTCCTCAATGATCCGGGGGCACCGTGCCTAGTGCAGCGGTTGCGGTGCTTCGAATTGCAGATCGAATATCTCTCCAGCCATCTTCAAGAGACGCTGCGCCTAGCTGCTCTTCCGTTGGGAGTGCCAATTCCAGCTGCTGCACGTAGTCTTGGGCTAGTTTACCGTCTTGTAGCCGCCCAATGTTAAGCCGCGGCGTTCGACTACGACGCGTGTTGTACACCGCCTAAAAGATTGTGACGAATCCCCCTGAAGGAATTTAAGTAGTTGGGGTCGTCACAGTATGTCTGCTCCAGCTGTGCGTAGAACGCTTCTTTCTTGTCGTCGGGTCTCCCTTCGTGTGGGCAGTGCTCGTTGATGATGCTATAGTTGAAGAAACGGCATTTTATCCTCAGCTTGCACATCCTTGCGTTGATTGGCTGCCACCCAATCACACGTTGGCGCATCTTACCCAGCACTATGAAGCCGGTTCCCAGCTCGTTGGTGGTGCAACAGCTTTGGTAGAAGGTAGCGACTAGCAGTTCCATGTTCCAAGCTTCCAATCGTGATCCTTTATTCGTCGCCTAGGTCTTTGCCAATTATATCGAGTCGTATTATCGAGTCTATTATCCCTCGTAATTATTGGTTTTCCGGCCGGTCCTCCGCAAACCTCCTGTCTCGTCGGAGGGCGTCGTGTCAGGTCTGTTTAGCGTCCTACCTAACACCAGGAGTTGGGCTTGTGCCCTTTGAGCCTACTTGTGGATACATGCAGCTTTTTATAGGAATTTTAACAGGGCCCACTGTCAAACCCCACCACATCCTAGGCAAGCCCCACATCTCGCAGATGGCCTGGGGAGGGATCGTCAAGCTCTTGGACATAGACCCTGCTGCCCTGAAGTTTATTATGGAAGATGCAGGCGGGGGTCAAGCTGTCAAATGTTTGTTGCCACCAATTTAGCGAATGCCGACGGCACTAATACTACACCATAGCATATGAAAAATAAACACTGCAGTGAGTGAGAATGCAATAAAACGCACAAAGATATTGATAATGCCAGAAACAACTGTTTCTGTTCAGCACAGAGTTTCTTCTCACAACATAATTATTTATCAGCAAATTTCGCGTAAAGATTAACGTAAAAACACCACATTTTACGGGTTTGGTGCATTTTTGTTCGTTACAATATTTTATTTGATATGTGCTTTCGACACCACTCTCTCTAGTAAAAACGGTAAACAATGCAATACCACGTCAATTCATGATAGTATATGAGCATTTTGACATTGGAGTATAAATTTATGCGCCAAAAAAGAGGGTACTGTCATACTTGCCAAACTCCATATGAAAAAAAATCTGTTGTCACCCCTCTGGGAAGATGCGATTTGAAACTTCAATGGGCACCAGGCTTGGCATTGGTCATGACATTCACTTGTGTATCGCTAGTCAAGTTGAAAGCCGGAATGGGGAACTATCGAAGTTGGTTTTTTCTCGCAAACCGTACGTTAAACCAAACTTCGCTTGGTTGGGTTTAGTGGGCCCGGCGCTCCATCAACCCCGTCAATCCCTGAGTGATAATTTCAGGTGTATGTTTGCAGATTTGCCTTCATCCCTATGGACAGATGTTAAAAAAATAATCGGAATGGCAAGCGCACTTATGGTGCAATAGATTGGGGTTTTATCCAGAAAAAGGAAAATAGGTTCAAATGCAGGATAGACATTTACGGGACTTGCCACTACTCAGGAAACATACGACGTTGGAAATTTTATTCGGCACTTGCGGACCGTGTATCCAGAAGCTGCGTTTAAGAATGCTCTTACCAAAGAATTGGAACCAGTAGCGAAGAAGCAGATAATAGCGAAACGGCCGGTTGCGATCAACGCTCAACAGTACACCGGAGGCTGCCTGAAGTTGACCAATGATCACCACCTACTTTTGCGATGCTTCGAATGGGAAGGTCTGAAGATGTTGCTAGATCTAATTTCAGAAGCCCTGGGAGTATGTGTGAATCGGAGAAAATATAAAAATATTATTGGCCACAGGATCATCTGGATTGATAAACACCAGATTTTTTTCTGCTTACGAAACAACTCTGCCTCGCTCCACGCCCGAGCAGGAGCGACGACCTCGATAACAGAAATTGGTAAGATTTAGCCATAAGAGGCATAAGAGGTAAAATACCAAAAAATAATACCAAAAACTTATATGCAGAATACTTGAGACATACCATGCTTAGGTATTTCAAGACCAAACGAATAATAATTGGTTATGCATTTGGTATTGAAATTCAATTTAATAACTGAGTTTGTTATGGCTTAAGTATTGTGCATATTAGTTTTTGGTATTATTCCTTTGGTATTTTACCTCTTATGCAGGGCTAGTTCATAACAGAGTATGGTATCAATAACAGAATTAAGTATTATTGAGCCAATTTCTACTGCTCGGGCGGTCGCCACATTCTAGGAATCGACGCTCAGTTCTCGATGGGAAATTAAATAGTGACCCGTACGTTAGGTAAAGCCTAGTTTATCAAATCTGTTTCGTATTTTTGGGTAAATTTATAATAAATTCTTCAAAATAAAGATTGAAATGAATCCAGGCAAACTATTTTTTTTTAAACAATGTGCTCGAAGTGCTGAAGCGATACGATCTATCCTCGGATCAAGTGTTGTCAATAGCGTCGGATAACGGTAAGAGCATGATTGCCCCCGCAAAACAGCTCCAACGGCAATATGCCCAAAACGGCGATGAAAGATATTTTTGATCATGGAAAGCAGCATTCAGAAGAATTTGAAAAAAAGAGGAGGAGCTTCTCGAAAATATATCGCATGAGTTGTGTGACTGAGCAGTTTAACATAATACGGTGCTCGGTCCATACACTTCAATTGGTCATAAATGACGTTGTTTCAAACACGGATAGCAATATAAAGAAAATAATCGAAATTGCAAACAGATGAAAAAATCACATATAAATATTTTGTTGATCTCAATGGAGCTTCTTATGGCCGATGCCCACGCAACGTTTTTTCAACGCTGCGTGCACGTGGCGTTGAAAAAACGCAGGTGTGCATTAGGGATCCTACATTCAGAGATATGCGAAAGCGGCCATCTTGAGCCAATCGAGCATTGAGAGCTGTCAGAATCTGAGCCAAATGAGCATTGTTATTTTTACGGATGGAAAGGTATTGCGATTGTAATGAAAAAGATTTTACGAAAAGTTTTGTCGAATAAACAATTTGTTTTACATTGGCAAGTTGAAGTATAAGAAAATTATTTTGAGCTTTTTAGTGGAATGTCTTCACTTGTCATAAGACGAGTTAATACAATCCCATTGAATTCCACCACTTAATTGTATCTTGACAGATACGTATTTCGACCTCAAATGTAAGGCCGTCTTCAGTGTCTCGTACTTGTCGAGTCGAGTCAAGTACGAGACACTGAAGACGGCCTTACATTTGAGGTCGAAATACGTATCTGTCAAGATACAATTCTAGAGTGCTTTGAGAATAGGTCGTATGTGCAAAAGAGAGCCTCTCTTCGGTTACATTCTCTTTCGATTATTACAAAGCTATACACAAATTTATGTTGGATTTTTTGGCAGATATCTAAAGACAATAACTTTGTCTAGCGTGCTAAAGTGAAAATGTAGCAGAAAATGCTAAACTTGCCGATCTATTAGCGAAAGAGAGCGTGAACAAAGAGAATCTCTCTTTTGCACATACGACCTATTCTCAAAGCAATCTAGAATTAAGTGGTGGAATTCAATGGGATTGTACAAACTCGTCTTATGACAAGTGAAGTTGAAGTAGTCTAGTTTATGCATGGTACTTTGTTCATTTGTATTGCCCTTTTCTTTTAGTGATAATGCACTGTTGGAACGTTGGACGTCAAATGTACTTGTACAATTATTACACAAAGGGATGCAAAATCAATGTATGACATACAACTATGTAGTATGATTGAACTTTAATATTACATTGGTGAAAAAACACTACGTGGGAATCAGGAAAGTTGGAAACATATCGAATTTTAATCCATATGTATTTTTCAAAACGCGCCGTTGCGCTAATCATTGTATTTACTATCGCTAATCATTGTACTACCGCACGATCGCATATTTGTAACATATGCATTTTTCCTTTCTCGTACAACAAAGTTGTACCGAAAGGCTATATGATTGCTAAAAAACTTGATAAAAGGCCCGGAGACCCATAGTGTTATATACCGATCGATTCAACTCGACAAACTGAGGTGACGTCTGTTTTTTGTGTATGTGTGTGTATGTGTACAAATTTTGTAGGCACACTTTTTAGAACTTAGAATTATCCGATTTACTCGCAACAAGTTGCATTCGAATTGTTTGCTATTGGAAATGGGCCCGATCATTGCTTTTCGGAATTATTGAAAAAAATTGTTTTTCGCCAAAGGTCCCCCTTGAAAATTCAAAGAACAATTTTTTTTGAATGGTGGCAAGGCAAAAATATTAAAAATGATCGAAAAAATGTGATCTATTCCCCCAAAGAGCTTTTTTGACCTTTCTAATGTGATTTTTTTAAATATATTTTATAATGCACGAGAAAGGCATCATCACTGCTAGGTGGATTAATCTGGGTTTTTATATAAGGAAGCGACTGGTGAAGACCGGATGTAAATCCCTTTGAAATTGGCCAAGTTATAAGCATCCAAAGTCGAGGGTGTCCCAGGGGTGTTTAAAATGAGAGCAACGTACGACGATGGAGGCGTATTCGGTGCCGTGCGAAATTGAATGCATGATTATCACGTAATCTCGCGAATTTTTATTCGATTGGTAAATGCTTTCCGTACTCTGTAATACACGAAATAACTTGTCATAAGACGAGTTTCTACAATCCCATTGAATTCCACCAGTTAATTGTATCTTGACAGATACGTATTTCGACCTCAACAGCGTATAATAATTTATTTATTTATTTATTTATTTATTTATTCTTCAAATCAACAGGCTGGTGAAGCCCCAATGATGTTTAATATAATATGTAGTGTAAACTAACATAACACTGTTTGGAAATAATACTTTTTAGCAATTTAACATAGAATACAAAGCAACAATTATAGGCGAACATATAAGAAGTAACACATAACAAGGTTAATTTTCACGGAATCAGTAATTACGGGATGGTCGCCAGGTTTCATTGAGACGATTCTTGAACTCACGACAGTAAATTCCCTTCGGCCAGCTGTATTCAATTGGTGTTGAATGCTTTGTCTTTACAATGACTTTGTACGACACGTAATCCAGTGACGACTTTTCCTTCCATGGCGAGATTAAACATTTGAGCGAAATAACATCATCCACTCCAATTGTTTCATGTATCATCAGGCTTACTTCTTCTGTCACGTCGTTGGCTATGTTCGAAACAAACAGCGATTTACAACACCCTGGATCGTCATGAACATTTGGTGCAATCCTTGAAGACGTTAGCAACGATGAACTATCTCGCACAGCATAACAAGTACTTGCATCCACATTTTTATTAACAGTATGCGAAGATGGGCTGATGACTTCGAAGCGTTGAACAAGTGTATCCAATGATGATTGTATTTGATTGATATCCAGCTTAATGCGGTTCATATCTTTTTCGTTAGATTCTTTGGGAGCTTTCATATGCATAGGTACTTATCTAGTTACGTTTACTACGGTTCTTACTTCTACTCGCTTGTTGCGCTTAACGCTTAGCGCAACAAGCGAGTAGAAGTAAGAACCGTAGTAAATGTAACTAGATAAGTACCTAGATAAATTATTATACCTACGCATAGTATAAATAGTGTAAGCTGCGATCATTTTCTTCAAGTCGAATGTCAAGTCCTGCAAGAAAAATGTGCTTCTTGCTTTTGTGAAGTGATATTTGATCGTGCAAGTGGAATACATAAAATGGATTCAAAATCTAAGGACTTGTTGTCCCAATTGAAAGTTTTAAAGGTGTAAAGTTGCCTTCAAACGGTGATGTGCTTGGTCGGATGCGCTTCATAATGGAAAATCAACACTTGAGTATAAAACCAGCTGCTAAAACTGTAGTAACTGAACTTTAAATTCTTTGGGAGAAATATAGAATTCCTCTAATTGTAGTGTTGAATGCTGTTGTTAAGCTCCTAACATTATTTAACAAAATGCGAGAAATTATCAAAAAATCTTCTCACGCAGGAGATAAACAGAAAGAGCAAGAGTCTACTTTCATTAATAATGGATCGATTGTTTGACATTGCTCGACGAAATGCATTAAATTTGATTAAAAACGATAAGGATAAACAGTTCCTTATTCTGCAAAGGGAAGTTGGAAGGCCTGGATCTGCCTTTGCGAGAGCTAAAAAAGGCAAAATCGAAGAAGAACCAACAACGGAACCAGAGCCTTCCTTGGAATCTCAATCAGCTACCAGCGTTTTTACTATTGATGGAGGAGGTAAGAATATAATCAAATAAGATGGAAACTTCTACTATATGTCAATATTTTTATGTCTTGCTTCCAGATGAGAAACCCTCCACTAGTAGAGCGTTTTCCGAGCGAAGTAAATCAAAAATAATGACTCCTATACTAGCTGCCACCCTAGACCGTATTGGACTAAGCGACCGAAATGCATTGTATGCTATTTCTGCAGTTTTAACAAGTGCTGGACTAAACTTAGGTAAGTTCTCCTTAACAGTACTTTTATTGTGTTGTTCTTTCTCCTTGAGTTTAATTTTATTATATTGATAGTATCTTGTAACTAAAACAAAATCTTTATCAACTTTATCAATTTTTCAGAGGATTATACCGTTAGCAGACAAACAATCTCAAGGGCCCGTGCAGAATATCGCCAAGAGATTGCTCAAAATATCCAAAGCAATTTTGATCTAAATGGACCACTTGTTGTACATTGGGATGAAAAGCTGCTTCACGATCTCACAGGTAATATATTTGAATATTTTTTATAGCATTGAAATGTGTTATTCTGTGTTATGATTTTTGGATATCTTCTAACTAAGCATAATTTGAAGTAATCGATAGGAGTTTTTGTTATTTAAAATTTCTTTACTACAATTTTAGATTACATTTGGTAATATTTGTATTTTTTTCAAAGAAGCTATTTGTAACATATTTTTAACTTTTTTTTAAAGAATCTATCTGATTTTTTTTTCTTTTCAGGTACTGACAAAGTAGAAAGATTGCCAGTTTTGGTATCTTCTGGAGCAAATGTTCAGCTGCTTGGAGTCCCAAAATTGTCTTCTGGAACTGGTGAAAGACAGGCAAACGAAGTTTGCAAATTGATGAATGCATGGGAACTAAGCGATCGCATCTGTGCAATGGGATTTGATACAACAGGAATCAAAATAGGCGCTTGTACCCTAATCGAGAAGCGGATTGGCAGAGATCTTTTATGGCTGGCGTGTAGGCATCATATTGCCGAAGTTTTGATGACAGCAGCTTAGGAAAAACTATTTCCTTCAAAAGGCCCTTCTTCAAGTATTTTTATAAAATTTAAATCGGCATGGCCTTCTTCTTCTTCTTATTGGCATTACATCCCCACACTGGGACAGAGCCGCCTCGCAGCTTAGTGTTCATTAAGCACTTCCACAGTTATTAACTGCGAGGTTTCTAAGCCAAGTTACCATTTTGCATTCGTATATCATGAGGCTAAAACGATGATACTTCTATGCCCAGGGAAGTCGAGATAATTTCCAATCCGAAAATTGCCTAGACCGGCACCGGGAATCGAACCCAGCCACCCTCAGCATGGTCTTGCTTTGTAGCCGCGCGTCTTACCGCACGGCTAAGGAGGGCCCCTACTATGGATCAATCCTTTGATGAAAATATGGTAGACGAAAACATTATTGAGATCCTTGGTGATGAAACTCAACATTTGATTGAATTTTTGAAAAACCAACTCAATATTCAAAAGCAACGACAAGACTATAAAGAGTTGCTAAATTTATCTTTAGCATTTCTTGGTGTGAAAAGAATTAAATTTTCACCACCAGCAGCACATAGCAATGCCAGATGGATGGCGAAAGCAATATATTGTCTTAAAATATGGCTGTTTAGAGGCCAATTTGACATGACCGACGATGAAAGGCGAAAAATTCCAGTAATGTGTGCTTTTATTTTACGAGTTTACATTTGGTCTTGGTTTAAAGCTCCTTTACCCTCATCAGCAGCACGAAATGATCTAAACCTGGCTAAAAAATGATAACTTTACGAGATGCTCTCCCTGATCAATCAATAAATGTGTATATGGCTGTGGCTTCAAGATTTGCAAATCATCTATGGTACTTGAGTGAAGAACTAGTCGCTCTGGCTTTTTTCGACCCAGAAATATCTACTGATGAGAGAAAAGAAATGGCACACAATTTAAAATCTTGTAGAGTAGAGTGGGGCAAGAGTACGCACTTAGTTTTCAATCGATCATGTGGCCCTTATGAAGCAAGCTTCTGCATTTCAAATCAGTGTCGATGATTCATATACTCTTCCTTTATGTTACCCAGTGGAAAAAATATTGAAATTATTGAGATTCTTTTTAGTAGAACCCTTATTGCAAGACAAGTTAAAAACGCACTCTTACCCCACCGGTGGGGTAAAAGTGCGCATCGGGTGGGTAAGAGTACGCATTTATCCAATCATATACTTAATATTAACACAAATAAGAGTTAATAACATTTAATTGATGTTTAATGAGCATATATTAGGGAATGATTAAAGATTACGTAACTCTTAAAGGGGGAGGGGGTCCTAAAAATGTGCACTTTCATACGAAAAACCATTTTTTTTATATACAAAAAACAACAGAGGTGAAAATATATATCACGTTTCGCGTGGCGTATACAAAGGCATTTTCCTTAAAGAAAGTCCACCAATCACGTAACGTAAAATTTTGCTATTTCATCACCTTTCCCCCTATCTACACTATTTGTATGAATCCTCTAAAAATTATATGGATCGTCACACATCTCACAACCCCTCCCTTATGAATGTTTCTTTTGATTAAATGAAATTATCATTTAGATGAAATTGTGTTTTCGTACTATGTTTAGGTGTACAACAAGTCTTAATACAATTTCATTATTCCGCTTCAGTGCTTTGTTCGCTAAGTCCTTTCTAACACCGAATTACTTCAACTTATCCTCAAAACTTTTGGTAATTTCAAATTTTGTCCTTTTTTTCTTAGTTGTGGATCTTTACGCTTTACAAGAAGTCTTATTTCGGCTGGAGATACGGGTTTGACATCATCACTTGAAGATTCATATGCGTACTCTTGCCCCACCGGTTCCTGCGTACTTTTACCCCACAGTCCCAAAAATGATTCAAGTAATGGTTTTGACTTCTTGGAAAACCAACCGGATTGGTGTTCTGTACCATAAAGTACTCTATATAATAGGTTATCGAAATGGTATAATGTTCACCTGATTGAACGTATATATGGTAATGAAATACTAGTTGCGGAAATCCAATTATTTTTAGCTAAATGACTAAAAAGTTATCAAACTCCATATCTCCCTTGTTGTTTATTCAAATCGTTTACAATTACACATGATAATAGTTGGCCAGAATACCTGTCAAACTGATGCAGTGCTGCTAGTTTATCTTTTTTTATAACTTCAAAAAATCGAAAACGTACTCTTACCCCACGCGCACTCTTGCCCCACTCTACTCTAAGGGTGATGAAGTAAGAAAAATAAAATTGAAAGTATCTACGATCGATAAGTTGACTTCTTGTACGCTTTCGGATTTTGTTTCTCATAACACGATGATTTTTTTTTTTGAAATTTCTGAATATCTGCAAATTTTCTCAAAGAAGATCCTAGTATATGGGATGAATTGGAAGAATTTGTCGAAAGTAGAAATAAAATAAATTCATTTTTGGTAGTGAATGACTGTGCTGAAAGAGGAGTTAAACTAGTTCAAGATTTTTGTGGAAAACTGACAAAAAATGAAGAACAGCTTTTATATCTTCTCAAAGTTGTTCAACAGCATAGACAAAAATTTCCTGGTAGCACTCGCTCTGTTATAAAGGAAGGCCTAGCAGTTGAAATAAATAATTAATATAGGTATAAGTGTTGTTTGTTGATAACTTTGTAGTTTTATACAGTTAATAAATTATGCTATAAACATTAAAACTGGTGTTTGAAAAATATATAACTTATATAATATCCCAGGTCTCTCTGTCTTTCTGTCCTTCTGTCCCTCTGTCTGTAACGATTATATCATATTGTTCTAAAATTAATGCAACGGGCATCACGATGTCCGAAAATAATTCATTACAAATATTTCATGAATTTTGTCTCCCCTTAAAAACTCATTGGCTTCAGTGGTAAGTCACCCCCTCCCTCTCTAGCTACACTACTGTACAGAGCACGGAAAGTATTTACCAATCGGATAAAAATTCGCGAGATTGCGTGATAATCATGCATTTAATTACGCTACGACACTGCTCGCGACACCGAATACGCCTGCATCGCCGCTGCAATGGTCGGTGGTACGTTGCTCTCATTTTAAACACCCCTGGGGGACACGCTCGACACCCTCGACTTTGGATGCTTATAACTTGGCCAATTTCTAAGGGATTTACATCCGGTCTTCACCAGTCGCTTCCTTATATAAAAAAAGGTTCTACATTTTGTCCACAATAGGAATCCGTCGACTACAGCGCCACCTAGAAGCAAAAAACTGAAACGGTTGCGTTTCTCCATACATTTGGATCACTTTTCCCATACAAACTTTGAACCATTTGCGCACGCCAACCACTGGACCGAATGAGCTGAAATTTTCAGGGGAGCTTCTGGGACCCCCAAACTGTCATTTAAGGGTGTAAGGTTTGAAATTCCAGACTTTTCTCTTTTTCCATATAAGCTTGGGCCACTCTAATGTAATATTTAGGATGCCCTGGGAATGTCGTGTTCATCGTCGTTCAATCCACTTAGCATGTAATCAAGATTAAGTGGCTGCAATCGGTCTTCGAGATGCTTTATTAAGCGTGGCATATTTTTTCTTCTTGTAAATCTGTAAGGAAAAGCAAAGACAAAAGTTGCGCATGAGGATCGTCATCTTAATTTGAAATTAACAGGGAATTCAGCGCACAACTTCATGCACGCTATTAAAGTACCGGATTGGCTGCCGTTTTTTAAAGATCAGAATTATAGCACACTGGTAGTACATTCTTTTGATTGAATATTTAAAAAAAATACTTACCTCCTAGTTTCGTGATAAACAATAGTACAGGATTTTCCTTTGGCACTGAATTCTGGTCAGTACTGTACAAGACAGTAACTAAAATGGCACAACCACACAAAAAAGTTGCGATTAATAAATATGTCGAAAACAGTGCCTGTGGTTGAGCTGGTTTCGTCGCTATACTGTTTTGTTTTCGTTTTTGCTGTCATGCACGAAAAATGGTTTTGACCGTTTTGACAGATAAATAATTTTAGGTTGAATGAGAGAACTTTTAATTCGTCGTAGGAACAGAAGAAAATAACTTTTAAATTGAAAAGTAATTTTGAACTTGGCTTATTTCACTTTCAATTTTCAAACTTTGTATATTTCTCTATATTTCTCATGTTCTAGCAATCGCTAGAACTGGAATGGACTTCCATACCGTTTCCATGTCAATTCCTATACCTTCAACTTGAATATTCTAACAATAATCTGCTAGAATTGGAAATGAACTATAATAAAGCGCGTTTCCAAACATCCAATTAGAAATTCCATCAGTTGCTTTCTCCTATCTATCACATTGGCAGCTCGTTAACCAAGACGGTCCTCTTGAACCTAACCCAAAAATTCCAACAAATTCCGCATGAAATCGTGGCAAGTGCAGAGGTATATTCGGCTTGCAGTGGGCGAGTGATTGCATCATCATTTCCTTCCCCTTCTCTACATTGACTTGCATTCTGACGTGGCAGGCGCGCCAGTATGACCTAATAAATGAGATCACCAGTACTTGTACATTGAAGATGTGAGCTAGTCCCAAGCAAAAACATCTGTTGGTTCCCTGTGCAAGAACAGCTGATCTGGTCATAATGGAGTAGCAACTACGAGCAGTCAATCAAGCTCAAGCTCAAGCTCAGCTCACGGTGAATATTAGGCTGATAGTAGGTGATAACCATTCGTGATTTTTTATACTGAGAGCATAATTTGAAATACCGAAAATACCGGTATTTTTCCGTTTCAAAAACCGGTATTTTCGGTATTGCTTTTTGCATTGAAACTTTTCGTTTCATCGTTGAAGATAATGACATTTGTCTTCAGCGACTGCTTCCCTGATAGGCCTTTTATACATGTTTTTCACTCATACATGAATAATACTGTCAAAACTTGCATTTGACAATGAAAAAATCAGCTAAAAGCTCTATTTTTTTGACATCGGTGCACTCACACAAACAATCGACATTAATTGTCAAAAATCAGGGTTACCAACTTTATAACTTTCCCCTTGTCGCCGAGTCTTGCGCTGAGTGCTCGGCGCGGAAACCCAAAGGTGGGAATAAAATTTTGGGATTTATGCGCAATACTCAAAATTGGCCGATAATACCAGTATTACCAGTTTCGGTACTATCGATTAAACCACCTCAATGATCCGGGGCACCGTTTCTCTGATCCGGGGGCACCGTGCCTAGTGCAGCGGTTGCGGTGCTTCGAATTGCGGATCGAATATCTCTCCAGCCATCTTCAAGAGACGCTGCGCCTAGCTGCTCTTCCGTTGGGAGTGCCAGTCTTGGGCTAGTTTACCGTCATGTAGCCGCCCAATGTTAAGCCGCGGCGTTCGACTACGACGCGTGTTGTACACCGCCTAAAAGATTGTGACGAATCTCCCTAAAGGAATTTAAGTAGTTGGGGTCGTCACAGTATGTCTGCTCCAGCTGTGCGTAGAACGCTTCTTTTTTGTCGTCGGGTCTCCCTTCGTGTGGACAGTGCTCGTTGATGATGCTATAGTTGAAGAAACGGCATTTTATCCTCAGCTTGCACATCCTTGCGTTGATTGGCTGCCACCCAATCACACGTTGGCGCATCTTACCCAGCACTATGAAGCCGGTTCCCAGCTCGTTGGTGGTGCAACAGCTTTGGTAGAAGGTAGCGACTTGCAGTTCCATGTTCCAAGCTTCCAATCGTGATCCTTTATTCGTCGCCTAGGTCTTTGCCAATTATATCGAGTCGTATTATCCCTTTTATTGCTCGTAATTATTGGTTTTCCGGGCGGCTTATTGGTCCTCCGCAAACCTCCTGTCTCGTCGGAGGGCCGTCGTGTCAGGTCTGTTTAGCGTCCAACCTAACACCAGGAGTTGGGCTTGTGCCCTTTGAGCGGCACACGGTCGCTTTGGTGGGGCCTACTTGTGGATACATGCAGCTTTTTATAGGAGTTTAACAGGGCCCACTGTCAAACCCCACCACCTCCTAGGCAAGCCCCACATCTCGCAGATGGCCTGGGGAGGGATCGTCAAGCCCTTGGACATAGACCCTGCTGCCCTGAAGTTTATTATGGAAGATGCAGGCGGGGGTCAAGCTGTCAAATGTTTGTTGCCACCAATTTAGCGAATGCCGACGGCACTAATACTACACCATAGTATATGAAAAATAAACACTGCAGTGAGTGAGAATGTAATGAAACGCACAAAGATATTGATAATGCCAGAAACAACTGTTTCTGTTCAGCGCAGAGTTTCTTCTCACAGCATAATTATTTATCAGCAAATTTCGTGTAAATATTAACGTAAAAACACCACATTTTACGGGTTTGGTGCATTTTTGTTCGTTACGATATTTTATTTGATATGTGCTTTTGACACCACTCTCTCTAGTAAAAACGGTAAACAATGCAATACCACGTCAATTCATGATAGTATATGAGCATTTTGACATTGGAGTATAAATTTATGCGCCAAAAAAGAGGGTACTGTCATACTTGCCAAACTCCATATGAAAAAAAATCCGTTGTCACCCCTCTGGGAAGATGCGATTTGAAACTTCAATGGGCACCAGGCTTGGCATTGGTCATGACATTCACTTGTGTATCGCTAGTCAAGTTGAAAACCGGAATGGGGAACTATCGAAGTTGGATTTTTCTCGCAAACCGTACGTTAAACCAAACTTCGCTTGGTTGGGTTTAGTGGGCCCGGCGCTCCATCAACCCCGTCAATCCCTGAGTGATAATTTCAGGTGTATGTTTGCAGATTTGCCTTCATCCCTATGGACAGATGTTAAAAAAATAATCGGAATGGCAAGCGCACTTATGGTGCAATAGATTGGGGTTTTATCCAGAAAAAGGAAAATAGGTTCAAATGCAGGATAGACATTTACGGGACTTGCCACTACTCAGGAAACATACGACGTTGGAAATTTTATTCGGCACTTGCGGACCGTGTATCCAGAAGCTGCGTTTAAGAATGCTCTTACCAAAGAATTGGAACCAGTAGCGAAGAAGCAGATAATAGCGAAACGGCCGGTTGCGATCAACGCTCAACAGTACACCGGAGGCTGCCTGAAGTTGACCAATGATCACCACCTACTTTTGCGATGCTTCGAATGGGAAGGTCTGAAGATGTTGCTAGATCTAATTTCAGAAGCCCTGGGAGTATGTGTGAATCGGAGAAATATAAAAATATTATTGGCCACAGGATCATCTGGATTGATAAACACCAGATTTTTTTCTGCTTACGAATCAACTCTGCCTCGCTCCACGCCCGAGCAGGAGCGACGACCTCGATAACAGAAATTGGTATGATTTAGCCTTGCATAAGAGGTAAAATACCAAAAAATAATACCAAAAACTTATATGCAGAATACTTGAGACATACCATGCTTAAATATTTCAAGACCAAACGAATAATAATTGGTTATGCATTTGGTATTGAAATTCAATTTAATAACTGAGTTTGTTATGGCTTAAGTATTGTGCATATTAGTTTTTGGTAATATTCCTTTGGTATTTTACCTCTTATGCAGGGCTAGTTCATAACAGAGTATGGTATCAATAACAGAATTAAGTATTATTGAGCCAATTTCTACTGCTCGGGCGGTCGCCACATTCTAGGAATCGACGCTCAGTTCTCGATGGGAAATGAAATAGTGACCCGTACGTTAGGTAAAGCCTAGTTTATCAAATCTGTTTCGTATTTTTGGGTAAATTTATAATAAATTCTTCAAAATAAAGATTGAAATGAATCCAGGCAAACTATTTTTTTTAAAACAATGTGCTCGAAGTGCTGAAGCGATACGATCTATCCTCGGATCAAGTGTTGTCAATAACGTCGGATAACGGTAAGAGCATGATTGCCCCCGAAAAACAGCTCCAACGGCAATATGCCCAAAACGGCGATGAAAGATATTTTTGATCATGGAAAGCAGCAATCAGAAGAATTTGAAAAAAAGAGGAGGAGCTTCTCGAAAATATATCGCATGAGTTGAGTGACTGAGCAGTTTAACATAATACGGTGCTCGGTCCATACACTTCAATTGGTCATAAATGACGTTGTTTCAAACACGGATAGCAATATAAAGAAAATAATCGAAATTGCAAAACAGATGAAAAAATCACATATAAATATTTTGTTGATCTCAATGGAGCTTCTTAGGGCCGATGCCCACGCAACGTTTTTTCAACGCTGCGTGCACGTGGCGTTGAAAAAACGCAGGTGTGCATTAGGGATCCTACATTCAGAGATATGCGAAAGCGGCCATCTTGAGCCAATCGAGCATTGAGAGCTGTCAGAATCTGAGCCAAATGAGCATTGTTATTTTTACGGATGGAGCGGTATTGCGATTGTAATGAAAAAGATTTTACGAAAAGTTTTGTCGAATAAACAATTTGTTTTACATTGGCAAGTTGAAGTATAAGAAAATTATTTTGAGCTTTTTAGTGGAATGTCTTCACTTGTCATAAGACGAGTTAATACAATCCCATTGAATTCCACCACTTAATTGTATCTTGATAGATACATATTTCGACCTCAAATGTAATGCCGTCTTCAGTGTCTCGTACTTGTCGAGTACTAAGTCGAGTCAAGTACGAGACACTGAAGACGGCCTTACATTTGAGGTCGAAATACGTATCTGTCAAGATACAATTCTAGAGTGCTTTGAGAATAGGTCGTATGTGCAAAAGAGAGCCTCTCTTCGGTTACATTCTCTTTCGATTATTACAAAGCTATACACAAATTTATGTTGGATTTTTTGGCAGATATCTAAAGACAATAACTTTGTCTAGCGTGCTAAAGTGAAAATGTAGCAGAAAATGCTAAACTTGCCGATCTATTAGCGAAAGAGAGCGTGAACAAAGAGAATCTCTCTTTTGCACATACGACCTATTCTCAAAGCAATCTAGAATTAAGTGGTGGAATTCAATGGGATTGTATTAACTCGTCTTATGACAAGTGAAGTTGAAGTAGTCTAGTTTATGCATGGTACTTTGTTCATTTGTATTGCCCTTTTCTTTTAGTGATAATGCACTGTTGGACGTTAGATAACGAAATCTGAAAATGCCATTATGCGCAAAGTCATGTTCGAGCTCCAACATTTTACGCCATGGCAAGTGCTGGCAGCGTTTGTTTACAAAAGTAACAGCGTTGCTAAATCGTCTGAAAAAGTATTCGCACATCTCTTAATATAGGATCCCTAGTGTGCATCGGTGCGGCGATGCTGCGTTACCGCTTTTTCCCGATGCACACATGCGTCCTTTTAACGCCGTGTGCACGCAGCGTTTAAAAGACGCTACGTGGGCATCGGGTCTTACCCACCTCTCTGGAGTCCAACAAGCCATTTTTAGAACGATCGGTGAACAATTTCCTGAATTAGGTATTTTCTGGTCTGTAATATGATGACACCAACAACTTTTCAATATTAACTAATTTATTATAGCACTGAACGAAAAAGATTGGCAGTTTTGCCATGAATTTACAGCTGCATTCCAGTCTCTGCATATTATGACAAAACGATTGCAGCAGAAAAGTCAGGCTTTTCCGGAGTTTTACCTGCAATGGGCTTTCGCAATCCGAGATCTGCGAATTATGCAAGATAATAGATTCGCAAGACCACTGATTGATGCCCTCAACCAACGACTTGTGAGTCTCAAAGACAATATGATTTACAAGTATACATTAGAAATGAATAGAGTAGAGTGGGGCAAGAGTGCGCGTGGGGTAAGAGTACGTTTTCGATTTTTTGAAGTAATAAAAAAAGATAAACTAGCAGCACTGCATCAGTTTGACAGGTATTCTGGCCAACTACTATCATGTGTAATTGTAAACGATTTGAATAAACAACAAGGGAGATATGGAGTTAGATAACTTTTTGGTCATTTTGCTAAAAATAATTGGATTTCCGCAACTAGTATTTCATTACCATATATACGTTCAATCAGGTGAACATTATACCATTTCGATAACCTATTGTATAGAGTACTTTATGGTACAGAACACCAATCCGGTTGGTTTTCCAAGAAGTCAAAACCATTACTTGAATAATTTTTGGGACTGTGGGGTAAAAGTACGCAGGAACCGGTGGGGCAAGAGTACGCATATGAATTTTTAAATTATGATGTCAAATCCGTATCTTCGGTCGAAATAAGACTTCTTCCAAAGCGTAAAGATCCACAACTAAGAAAGAAGGGACAGAATTCGAAATTATCACAAGTTTTTTGGGTTAGGTTGAAGTAATTCGGTGTTAGAAAGGACTTAGCGAACAAAACACTGAAGCGAAATAATGAAATTGTATTGGGACTTGTTGTACACCTAAACATAGTACGAAAACACAATTTCATCTAAATGATAATTTCATTTAATCAAAAGAAACATTCATAAATTACGCAACGTTTAGCTGGGAGGGGTTGCAAGATGTGTGACGATCCATATAATTTTTATAGGATTCATACAAATAGTGTAAGATAGGGGGGAGGGGTGATGAAATAGCCAAATTTTACGTTACGTGATTGGTAAACTTTCTTTAAGGAAAATGCCTTTGTATACGCCACACGAAACCTGATATATATTTTTACCTCTGTAGTTTTTTGTATATATAAAAAGCAATGGTTTTTCGTATTAAAGTGCACATTTTTAGGACCCCCTCCCCCTTTAAGAATTACGTAATCTTTAAACATTCCCTAATATATGTTCATTAAACATCAATTAAATGTTATTAACTCTTATTTGTGTTAATATATACTTAAAGCACATGATTGGATAAATGCGTACTCTTACCCCACCCGATGCGCACTTTTACCCCACCGGTGGGGTAAGAGTGCGTTTTTCACTTGTCTTGCAATAAGGGTTCTACTAAAACGAATCTCAATAATTTCAATATTTTTTCCACTGGGTAACATAAAGGAAGAGTATATGAATCATCGACACAGATTTGATATGCAGAAGCTTGCTTCATAAGGGCCACATGATCGATTGAAAACTAAGTGCGTACTCTTGCCCCACTCTACTCTACTATAATCATTGGGTTAACTCAAAAGTTATGAAAAGTCAAAAGTCAAAAGTTAAGCGATCGTTATACATAGGGGAGACTGGAGAGACTTGTTCCTCTTTTCTGATTTGCGATGTATCACAGTCAAAAAAAAAATAAACATACGCGATTTTCACACAGACTCTCTAAGAAATATAGTATTTAACTGTGCTGTTACATGACAGTCTTTAAATTATTATTGTTATTGATACACAATCGATTTTTTGGATCCGTAACGCTGGGTAGACACCTTTGCGTGGTGTGTTACGGTGTAAGATCTACCACGGTCACATTGTCAGGTACAGGCAAATCCTGACCCAACGAATACCTTCCCCAATATCCAACTCCGTGGTACTTATGAGGGTGTCGCTGAGTCGGGGGGCCTCTCGTTAAGTAAGTATTACATCAACACTTCTTTCCCCTCCCAAGTTACGGTGAAGATGGGCGTGGCCAGGAGTAGTAATCCTCATGCTTTTGTGATTTTTATCCTAGATTGAAATCAAGGAGCACACCCACTTTGATTTCTGATAGCAATCTGAATAAGGATTTCAAAAGAAAAACATGAGTATCACCAGTGTCCAATCTACGAAGTATACCGTAACTATGCTATACTATGCTTGATACACAATCGATTTTCGGGGGTGCTGTCAAAAATTGACTTTAAAAATATTCGGGGGAAATTGAACCCTCTCCAAGAACTTGCTTTGATAAAATTAGAAAGGAACCCTCAGATTTTTTTAAATATTTTTACTTCAAAATACGCGGAATTTTCGAATTGCTGTGCGTATAAGTGAACGATTTTTGTTATTGAATTCGACAGCGAATGCAATTTTAAAATTTGGGGACACTCGATCCCCTTTCCATGATATCTATGCATTAAATATTTTTTCCTGACAACCCTTCATCAAATCTGTCAAATCTACAAAAAATTAGAAGCCTGAGAATTGATTTATATTTTTTTGAATTTTTTCGCCAAATTTTTGTATGGGTGACTAATGGGGGATCAAAATGTCCCCATATTGAGGCAATAACTTTAAATCCAAATATCCTTAAACTTTGATAGAATGTTAACATTTTCATCAGTACAGATCATTAAGCATATTTATGGCTTTGTGCTGTGAAAAAACGAAAGCATTTGGTCATTGTTATGAAAAGTTGTTCAAATTTTGCTTGGCCAATAAAAAAATCTTTGGGAAGGTTAAAACATACAAACCGCCCTGCAGAATAAATAAGGTTGTCAATCCAAAAAATAACTCACCACATAAAGGTCAAGAACAAAACTACTTTAGTTCTCGATAAAACAGAGCATAATTAAGTCCTCCCGGGGATCAAGTCTACCCACCTTCCCCTACTATGTTCGCATTACAAGGCCCTAGTGCGAACATAGTATTAGGGGGATTGAAGGTAAAAGTGAAAGTGTAATTCGTTGTAATAATGTCTACGATAAAATTGCTACACAAAAATCAATGTTAGTCATTGAAACTTTCAACATACATATAAAATAAAACCCTAAAACCCTTTCTATAATGAATACAAAGAGATATAAAGAGATGGGCGATGATTTAGCAAGTAACGATCTGTTACGATTGGCAAGTTACCCCCAAGAAGGATAATCGGTAATTCTCATAAAGCACAAATGGACATATAGAACATAATAGGACATTTCTTTCAATCCTACGTGCATTTTAAAGAATACTTTTAATATTATTTGTACTTTCACATTGTCATATTAAAATACTTAGTTTACTCATTACTTACGTCTAAACTTCACATTCGAATAACATCGCAGAGAGTATGGCCGCTTGGATTCATCCGTTTCGGTTTTTATAGTCACCTTCCTCCTGGTGCGCAACGTCACAGCCGGATAAGTTTTAAGTCTTTTAGTTGGGTCGAATTTCACCGCTTTCTCATGAGCCAGCAGGTGCTGTTGCATACGATGATTTTTGTCGAATCTCACCCTACAGTATGGACAGAGGAGTTGTTCGTTCCGCAGTACCATGCCGGAATATTTCTCCTTCACTAGGTTGGGATGCTGCATTTCGTGTCTCAGCTGAAGAAATTCATACTCAAAGTACTCGGTACAAAATCGACACTGGTATCGAACTTTTGTGCTAGTGCTGGCCTTGGCAATGGTCCGCTGTTGTGTCTTGTGCAAATGGTCTTGAACGTTTTCCGACGTTTGGCCGCATTCTAGACATACTCGATTACTGATTTCTGACTTTAGAGACTCTAAAAATTGGCGAAACTGAGGGTGGGTTCGTATGAGATCTTGTGATGCATTAACGCTTTTGAAAGCTTGAAATAATTGTATCTTTAGCAGCTCTATATTGGCAATCGTCTCCTGGGGTAGTTCTTGTCCGAGATTAAATTTATAGAAACAAACCAAATGAAACTGCTCCACGAAAACCATATCAAAAATATCATTAATTGGTTGTTTACACTGCTCACATAACGCAAAGTCAACCAATTTGGCTAACTTATTTTGCAGAGTAAGTTCGAAATATTCCTGAAGCCAGGACAAAAGTGAATTAAACTGCTCAACACCTGTGCCAGGTGTTTCGTCCTGCGGTTCATCTTCATTGTCAGTTAGATCTACCACCACGATGGCTGGCTCAATCGTTTCGCACTCACCATCACCACTACCACCATCAAATCGGTCTTCTAAATTTTCCGCGCACTCTTGCGTTGATGAAATTTGCTCATTCCAAATTTCAATATCGCCTGGACGATGTTCCTTCGGTTCGATTTCACCTTCTTCCAGATCCTCAAACAGCCGAACCTCCATTCTGTGCTCACTACGGCTCCATGCGTGCAGCGTGTGGCGATACTTTTGTCGCGTGATTTTGTGCGTTTGATGTGATATTTGAATCTATTCAAAATGTTTTTGCTCACCTGTCATAAGACGAGTTTGAACAATCCCATTGAATTCCACCACTTAATTGTATCCTGACAGATACGTATTTCGACCTCAACAGTAAGGCCGTCTTCAGTGTCTTGTACTTGACTCGACTTAAAGTCGAGTCAAGTACAAGACACTGAAGACGGCCTTACTGTTGAGGTCGAAATACGTATCTGTCAGGATACAATTAAGTGGTGGAATTCAATGGGATTGTTCAAACTCGTCTTATGACAGGTGAAAACATTCCACTAAAAAGCTCAAAATAATTTTCTTATCATGTTTTTGCTACTTAAAATGACAACTCCTAGTATTATGAATGACCTATACCTACCTACACATCCTCGTTCTTGGAGAATTACGCATATCCTCGTGTTTGTAGGTCACACTTGTTTGGATGTATCTGTACGTCTACCTCAAAGTTTTCTTAATGACTACGTAAATGTTAAGAAGTTGCATACATTTAGGGAACAGTGATTAAGCTTTATTTCCATTTCGGCAAAGCAAAGCGGATATTCAAATTTTCAATATAAGCTCAGAAGATGTACCTTTACTTCTCTATATTAACATGTTTCCAATATGTCTACATGTACACTTTTCTATAAATTGCCAATTTTGTTTTTCATTTACTTAATTTCGCTAAGCTATCAACTAATATTTCAGCATGGTATGATTACTTAAGAATGCGGCTTAAAAGTCCCAAGGTGTATTTTATACTCACCATGGGATGAATTGTATGTATTCACCATAGATTAGCTTTCAAATCTATTCTGCTTTACCACTATTTTATAACCACACGCGTAGTTTAGTTCCTCAGGTTTAATTGAGGGCTTTAGCAAAGATGAAGAGATCTGCTCTATAAATCAATTTAACTGACATATTAAGGTAATGATGAAAAATCAAAGAAGTCGGAATGACATGATCAGGAAACGAATCAACTAAAACAGTTGTTTGGTTTTAGGAAAGAGCTTGTGACGCTTCTGTATGGTGAATGTTCGATATTGGACCCCTCTAGAGAAAGTGCTTCTCAATATCTCTTTATCTAGGCTGATCATACGTACCGTATTTAACCCTTGTGTGGCCGGCTGGGTACCCGGGTACCTTTTTGGAATTCAATTCGCGATATCTAAATGAATTTTCATAGTAGGAGGTTGAAACTCTGTCATATCCACAATAATGACGGCCAAAATCGATTGTACGGGTTAACTGAAATTTCGATTAAGGAGGGGTGGAAGGAGGGGTTCCGACATGTTTTTACCCTTTAAATGGCCGGCAGGGTACCCGGGTACCCACGAAACTAAAATGCTTATATCTTTGGCAATTTTTAACCGTTTTCAACCCTTTTGGGCTCATTCGATTCAGAATTTTGTCCTTTATCATGCTGTTCAAAGATTGGACCGGTCCGCTCCCTCAGATTACCGGGAAATCCGGATTTTTAGGGACATGTCCTGCATAGATTATACTGACCGTGGATTTCGGTAGGTAACCAGCAATATGGTTATCAAATTCTTGATATTTCATCAGCAGGTTGATTTTTATTGATTTGGGTCCATTAGACGTGCAGATCTTCAATTAGCCATTCCGGAACAGGTTCCTCGAGGGTCATATGGCCATAAACACTTCTCAAGGGAACGTCAACAATATGGGTATCAAACTACTTGTAATTATTTCCAGCGTGTTTTCTTGATAAGTTGACTATGGAAAGGCCATTTTGGAACAAGTTTCTCGGGTAGGGAAGGAGGGGGGTGGTTGTTTGGCCAAAAACCTTTCTCATTGGATCCCCAACAATATGGATGCCAAAATTCTTGAAACTTCCACAGCAGACTGTTGTTTATTATCTTGGTTCCAACAGATGTGTGAAAATATGAGTGGCCATTTCGGAACAGGTTCCCAGTCAATGGTCAATAAATATTTTTCAATGGATACCTCAACAATATGGGCATCAAACTTCTTGAAATTGCCTCAGCAGTTTGTTTCTGATTGTTTTAGAGCCACCAGACGTACTGACTTTATAGTTTCCATTCCAGGACAGGTTCCCCGTAGGGTCTTAAGTGGCCATAAATACTTGTCAATATAAATAAATATAAATAAAAAATAGAAAGCTGCAGTTTTTTTGTAATCCGTGTGTTGAGAGCAAAATCATTGCAAGGACCACCCTTTGACACCAGAAGGCAACTAAGTGGATCACCGAAAGCTCCAAAATATCCGGAGAAGTTGCCGATTCTGAAAGTTTATTCTAGAAAACTGAGACTTTTTAGAATTTCAGTGTTGTAGCAATGTGCGAGCAAAATCAATACAAGGACTACTCATTTATCCCGGATGACCACTAAGTGGTTTTTAGAAAGTGCTGGAACATCAGGAGAAATGACCAGATGTAGAAGATTATATTTTGAAGTTGCTGAAGACTAAACGATAACAAAATTCCAATCGTTTAGTTTAAGTTACTGCAACTAGCACTCTAACTCCGTTATTAGTTGAATTCTAACAACGAACCATTAGGCAAAGTTGTAGAAAAACTTTCGCACTAGAAGTCCACCATACAACATATTTTGAAATTCAGCTTCTGGGATGTGTTATTGACAAACTACTAAATGATCGAACGCAAATTACTGAATGATCGTTAACATCTTTGGATAGAAGCTAGAAGCTTTAAACAACCTTTGACTGATGTATTGTAGAGCTCCACAATTGTTAATCTTGGGTGATGTTCCTCCAGTTTTCATAAACGTTTAGGGTTCCCAGGTCCGATTCCACCGCGTGCAGCAGCTAGCGTGTTCGTGGCCTTCAGCGAAGTCACTGGCCTCTATCCGGATCTCTGGATAATATTGTTTTTGCTATTCTTTCTTCCAACATTCGCACTAAGTGACCGGCCCACTGGAGTTTGCCGTATTTTATACGATTCACAATATTTTCTTCTTTATACACTTGATACAGCTCGTGATTCATGCGTCTGCGCCACACATCTTTTTCTAGTTTCCCATCGAGAATTGTACGTAGCACTTTTCGCTCGAAAACGTCAAAAGCTTCCCTGTCCGCCTCTTTTTACATCCTTACGAATCAGAGCAAATTTCGTTTCCAATATCCGAGGAAGCCCCTATTCGCAGCAGCAATACGTCTTTTCACTTCCCAGGAAACGTTATTGTCACATGGCATGTGTTCAAAGATAAACAAATTCTTCAACAACTTCCCCATCAAGCACTACCTCAGCACTAACACCAATAGGTCTACCTTTATCTTTACCCGCAACCATGTACTCCGTCTTGGTAGAGTCGATGATTTAGCCTATCTTCACCGACTCCCTCTTGATTAGGGCAAAAGCTTCCACTACTGCCCTGCGATCGAATGTAGTCAATGTCGTCCGCAAAGATCAGGAGCATATGCGAACATGTGATGATAGTGTCATTCTTCTGCACACCAGATCTCCTAATCACCCCCTCGAGTACAATATCTATGTACATAAAATTAGTATGTAACGGGTTTTTGGGGCCGGGGAAGGTTCTTAAGATGGTTCGAGACCCCTCCCTTCTTTGGAAAGGGAGCTCCCATACAAATGAAACAGGAATTTTTACATTACTCGAGATCTAAGCAGAGAATAAATTAATTTTAGGCGAAACGAAGTTCGTCGGGTCTGCTAGTTTACAATAAATTTGAAAGCGCATCACTCTGCTTCAATCTCTCCACGGTCACAAACGCGGTTGATACGTCGTCTGCAACCCGAATACTTTATTTCGAGTCATCAAGCGTTGCACGTATCATCGTAATCAGCTTCGCCGGAGAACCATGTTCAGACATTATCTGCCACAGCTAATTTCTTTTCACTGAATCGTACGCTGCTTTGAAATCAATAGACAGATGGTGAGTCTGCAAGTTGTACTCCCGAAATTCATAAAGGATCATCTTCAGGCTAACCATCTCATCCGTCGTTGATCGGCCTTCACGGCCAGACAGGTAGATTTTGAAACTGGAACGAAGAAACTGATAAGTCTAGCCAGTTTCTTCATCTGCTGAGGGAGCGCATCTAGTTACAGTTTTTTTTTTCACACAGATTATCAGTGGATTCAGAATGCAAGTCAATGTAGAGTAGGGGGATGAAATGATGATGCAATCACTCGCCCACTGCAAGCCGAATATATCTCTGCACTTGCCATGAGTTCGTACGTAACTTATTGGAATTTTTAGGTCAAGGTTCGAGAGGCAGAGGTCCGTCTTGGTTAACGAACTGCCAATGTTATAGATAGAAAGCAACTGATAGAATTTCTAATTGGATGTAGGAAACAAGCTCTTTAGTTCATTTCCAATTCTAGCAAATACTGCTAGAATAGTCAAGTTGGAGGAATAGGAATAGAAATGGAAATGGTATGGAAGTCTATTTCCAGTTTTAGCGATTTCTAAAGATAAATATAAAGAAAGGTACAAAGTAGGAGAATGGAACGGACCTTGGATTGAACCCACGATCTCCCGCTTATGAGGCAGAAGCAGTACCCTTATGACTACCAAGCCCGCTCTCTTCTCCTTCTCTTTTTACTTTGATACAATAAAATTGTTCATGATTACGCAACTGTTGAAAACAAAATGTAAAAAATTACGATTGCTTCGGGAATTCCGGTATTTCAGGAGGACTTCTTGGTGGCCACTCGGGATCAATGAATAACATTCGCAATCTCGCGATATTCGAATCAATTAGAATCATAAGGGCGTAATTGTTTTGATCGATTTATCTTCGACGAGTTCATGGTTGTAATGAAGGATGGTTGCATCTTCTACCTGAAGTAAATATAAAATCGATGAAGAGCGATAAAATGATTCTAAGCGCGAGCAAAGACTCTGCTCCTACTCCTACTGCTATTACAAACGATTTTCGAAAGTTTCTAGAGCGAACTGCAATAATTGACCACTGCTCTGGATGTCCCTGCACTTCTAGAGCACCATTTGGGGACTACCATGTAGCCCTTGCATTAATTTTGCTCTCACAACAAATGACGAATTTCAAGAATTAACCACTGCTCCGGATGATTCGGAGCTTCCCAAGGATAACTTAGTGTCCACCTGGAATCAATTGATGGCCCTGGACATTACTTTACAACGGATTGTTTTCAAAAAAAGGCGCAAATTTCTAAAACAAACTTTCGTAGTATCAGATAGAGGCCATCGAAGAGTAGTGCATGTATTGGTTTAGATGTGACAATGTTAAAACAAACGGTTTTTGAAAAGTCACATCTGTCTAGAAGAATTTCTGGAATCGATCATATCTCCGAGTGTCCGGAATCTTATGGTGGGTCTCCTGCTGGTCACCCGGCGTCAATGAGTGGTCCTTGCATTGATTTTGCACTCACATTACTAGATAAATTGATTTAAAACAAAATGCGGCTCTGAAAATGGTGAACATTCCTGACTCCTCAGGGAACCTATTCCGGAATTGGCAATCCGGGAGAACTTGTTTGATGAACCCAAATAGATAAGAAATAAACGCTTGAGACAATTTCAAGAAGTTTGACACCCATATTGTTGGGGTTCCAACGAGAAATGTTTTTGGTCAAGCCCGGCTCCCGGGGAACCTGTTTCAGAATGGCCACTCCGGAACTTGTCTGGTGAGCCTAGAATCATGAAGGACATACGCAAGAGTTATTTTCAGGAAGTTTGATACCCATATTGTTGATGTTCCATTGAACAATGTTCATGGCCACCTATGACCCCTCGAGGAACCTGTTCTGGAATGGCCAATCGAAAGTCTGCACTTCTGATGGACTCAAATCGATAAAAATCAATCTACTGATGAAATTTCAAGATGTTTGATACCCATATAGCTGATTAGCTACCGAAATCCACGATCAGTATCATTTATGCAGGACATGTTCCTGGGAATCCGGATTTTCCAGAAATCGAATTGACCGGATCGGTTCATCCTGATAACATCTTTATAGAAGAGAAAATTCTGAATCGAATAAGCCCAAAATTGTCGAAATCAATTGTAAATTTCCAGAGATATAAGCATTTTAGTTTCGTGGGTACCCGGGTACCCTGCCGGCCTGTTAAGGGTGTTTTATTTTGCCGGCCACACAACGGTTAACGGGACAGTCCCATTTTTAGACCTTTTTGTGCTGTCCCGTCGTAATCTAAAGAATTCTTAATTTAATTTAATTTAATTAAATAAATCAATATTTTAGGCCGGAATCTAAAATCAAATACCTACAGTGAAAGTGGTTTTTGTGTCTTTATTAGAGAGATTCTCTCAACAAAGAAAGTGGACAAAACCCATAAAAAAAGTGTTAGATTAAATTAATGATTTCGTGTGTGTTACTTCTACGTGAAGTTAAACGATTTACAATGATATGGAAATGCTAATATCATCTTCCAAACTTGGACGTAGAATTAGAGGCGAAAGTATAGAATTGATAGTTCCGTTAGGATACGGCAGGCATGAAGAATGTTTTTATAGAAGTTGATTTGAAAGCGAGCGGAGGGCAATATTTGTGATGGCACATATCACACTAAATGCTGATGTCATATTAGAAATTTGGAGACAGTACTCGTCGATAGCAAATCCCTTCCGCACGCGATGGCATATGAGCAAGTCAAACCATCTTCCTTTTGCCAGTGAAGATATATCAGCTTCCACACTGATATTCTTCCCTCCCCCTTCATACGGGAGCTTGGCAGAAGGAAGGTCGTGTGATATGTATCATCACAAATATTGCCCTCCACTCGCTTTCAAATCGACTTCTATAAAAACATTCTTCATGCCTGCCGTATTCTAACGGAACTATCAATTCTATACTTTCGCCTCTAATTCTATCATGAACATGTACGTCCAAGTTTGGAAGATGATATTAGCATTTCCAAGTGTTAGATGTTATGTTATTAGTTTTGTTTTTAGAAGAATACTATCTATGCCGTTTTGTATTTTCCATTGATCGACTTTTCTTAAGATTTTTCATAGTTGATGACAACATGTGGGGCAATTTTTTTCATGCAGTTTCATTTCAATTTTTTTTTCTGTTTATTCCGGAGGCATTGAAATTTGGCCAATTTCATCAGTGATAGTAACTTGGTAGGCAATTTTTTTCTGAAAATCAGGCCACGCCACAACATCAATAAAATAAAGCGCAGGGACAGACATTGTAATTTTCAGATTAAGCTCATTTTCAATTATCCTTTTTGAATCTTCCGAATTAGGCAACTCAGTTTTTTTTCAAATTTGCTTTATCACATATTTTTCAATCGTTTGATACTTTTCGAACAATTAAATATTATTCAAAGTTTTTCTGAATAATTTTGAATATTTCGGAATCATCCACTGTAAAAAACGAAAAGGAAAAAAATAATGTATAAATCAACTGAACAAAATCGAGTTTAAGGCAGTTTCAAAGTGAGGGAAAATTTGGTCAGATTAAAAGCTATATTTAAGGTCCGCAAGTACTTTAAGGGTAGTTTGTACATCAGGGGCTTGTCTTAAATTTCGCTTTCGAGATTTATGGCATTCCGTTATGAAAAATTAGAAATTCGGCCCGATTTAAAACACAATCAAGCGGAAATCTCCGAGAGTTCGAGCTGTAAACTATACTATAAATTGCCCAGGATTTTTTATCTTTCGCGACGAAATTGCATGAGTCCTGTTTTTTGGGAGCACATGGGCACAAAATCAATGGACAAGATTCCCGAAAAGCCTCACACTTTTAGCGTCATTTAAATCAATTTCGATCAAACAGGACTGTGAATTGGTTAGATTTCACATTTATTCTCATTCGCCATCCATATTCAATATTAAATAATTCTAATGTGACCAGACGCTGCATTTTTCAACTTCGTTTTACAAATTTATTACAATTCATACAGCCTTACAAATATTTTTCCAATTTTTTTGGGCCAAAATCTATGCGAAATGCATTTTTGGAGGATCTATTTTCAAGCCATTGGCGCAATCCAGATAGTTTCGCAGGACGCTTGCTGGTCACATTAAATAATTGTAATATAAAATCTGTTCAAATTTCAAAAAGTTTCTTAAAATCGACCGGTGAACTGGTATTCACAATTATTATGCTAAGATAGACTTCTGGTGAAAATTTCAGCTCAATTGGTTGAAATTTAGGTGTGCTTCAAATCTGGGACGGGACTTGCAAAGAGGAAAAAATGTAACTTCATCTGCAACCAGCAAGCGTTGTCACGAATTGTCAGATGTAACCAGCACCTTTTTGTGTAAAAGTATTGGTATCCCTCAAAAAGTATTCCGAATGATTTTGTTTTACGAGTACTTTTTCACTTTGAAAAGTATTCTAGAAAAACCGGACAGCTTAATATTGAACAGTTATGAATACGTGTTTCATTTCCGATAGGAAAATCTTTATAAAAATAAGTTTACAAATCCGTAAATCACAAACACTTTTATTGTGCTCAAAAGATTCTACCCGGGATTTAGGTGAAACACTCAAGGAAACAGTTGAGAATCGATGATCAACTGTGGTGAAAAGAAGACCAAGTGTCAAAACAAGGAAAAAGAAGCCGTCTTTGCAGGTCTTCTATTTCCTTGAGTGTTTCACCTAAATCCCGGATAGAATCTGCTGAGCAGAATAAAAGTTTTTGCAATTTATGGATTTGTAAACTTATTTTTATAAAGATTTTCCTATCGGGAAGTCCCGTCCCAGATTTGAAGCACACCTAAATTTCAACCAATTGAGCTGAAATTTTCACCAGAAGTCTATCTTAGCATAATAATAAATCTCAGGTTATTGCCGTGTGCGGTAAAATTTATAATGCCTTACACTCGCTTGTATTATTGAGACGTTGTACTCCGCAACATATCCGGACTCAACTGGTCAGGTCTCTTTTAGTTCCACTGTTTGATTATGGTGATATTTTGTTTGGCCTTGTAACTAAGAAAAACAAAAGAAAAGAACTAAGAAAAAACTAAACCAAGTATTCAACGCTGTTACATGATATGCTTCTAATTTTAAAAAGTTTGATCATTTATCTAATTATAAAAAGGCTTTTCTTGGAAGTGATTTTACAAATCATTTAAAGTTCAGAACCTGTATCCAAACATTCAAAATTATTAACAACCCTCCATTTTATCTTCGAGATTTTGTTTAGATATACAGTGTTGACCCGATTTTGTCACTCCCCGATTTTGTCTACCCCCAATTTTATCATACTTTCGACCCGATTTTATCACGTCCCGATTTTGTCACCCCAAAAATTTCATTCTTTTTATTTTCGTAAATAATTCCAAATCAATACCAACAGCATTGATTTTCATGAAATAACTTTCACCGTCTGTAGTTTATTACGAAAGACTTCTGAGTACCTGGGAAATATTCTGTAAGCAATTTCAACAAGAAATAACGGGTACCGTTTACGCATTTGGCCTTTCCAAGGCATAAAATTAATCATACTTGTGGAATGAATTAAAAAAAATGAAAATATTTTTTTCCAATGTTGTCACATACTCTGTTTTATCACCCCAAAATTCACCAGGGGGTGATAAAATCGGGATATTACTGTACTCGCTCTTCGCGAGGTTCGTTACTTATCGTTCCTAGATGTTTTACAAATAGTTTAAGAGACTCGTTCCGCCTAAGAGCTATAAGAATTTGGAACGATTAACCTCGAAATCATAGGTGCGAAAGAAGTTTTTCTTTATTTAAGCGGAATCTAAATATCTTATTCAGTATGTAGTTATTGGTATTGACGTTGCATACACGGAACCGCGAAACAACTCACTTTACGGTTCCTTTCACTCAAATCCGCCCTTGCGTGGAAGAAGCCAAAAATAAGTAAAATGCGAAAAAATCCAGTGAGTACTTTGCCTTTACTCCCGTGTTGAATTTTCACCCACTATGAAGTTTCACCAACTCAAATTTATGTTATTTTCACTCACTCGAGACTATGGTGAAAACAACTCAAATTTGGCTTCTTCCACGGAACAGCATACGTTGGGTCAATGCAGCTCGCTTTGTTTATAATATCATTCATGAGAGCGACTGAGAAAGCTACCTACTAGTGAGTTGAAAATTTGAACTTCATACTCAAAGTAGAGTTCTTTAAACTTTTTTTTAGGTTCTTTATTTTTTCTGTGTAGTAGCATTAGCTTTGAAAATCAATATGTGAATATTTATGTTGCTATATGGTAATTGTTAATAAATTAAATTAAATTAAATTATTACTAAAGAAGAGATTTGGCACGGGAAATCAATAATCCCATCATATTGCTCTTTTTGCATTTGTCTAGATTTTTTTTAAACTTCTTTTTTAGCCTTTTAATGCCTAAAACCGGCCCGGTACTTTGACAATTGTGAGTTATTTTCAATCGGATTTTTTTTTATATTGATCAATAATGTAATCCCTAATGAATGTCTAAGAGTAGATTAAAATAAAATTTCAAAATTCCCCATTTTTCTTAATATTGAGGTTTGCGTAATTTTCTTTTCCTTCGTGGTTTTGTCCGCGAGTAGAATATTTAACACTTCCTTCCCCTCCCAAGTTACGGTGAAGATGGGCGTGGCCAGGAGTAGTAATCCTCATGCTTTTGTGATTTTTATCCTAGATTGAAATCAAAGACTTCATCCATCTTGATTTCTGATAGCAATCTGAATAAGGATTTCAAAAGAAAAACATGAGTATCACTAGTGTCCAATCTACGAAGTACATCGTAACTATGGTATGCTGTGCTTGTCCGCGAGTAGAATATTTGTAGCTTAGTATTTTGCCACCACTTACATAAGATAATAGAAGGTTATGGTGGTGAGTGATTCACTCTAAAATATTTCTTATTTTAAAATTTCTAAAATGAAAATTAAGCCCATCAATTTTGAAATTTCCACAGTTCTTGAATTTTATCACAAGGTTTTTTGACATGTCTCGTTTTGGGTGAAGGCTGATAAATTACAATTACAATTACAATTACAATTACATCCAGGTTTTTTGTTACACTGTTTGGTTTTAGTCGTTTAAGTCCTTCAGCGTCAAAGAAACAATGAGTTAATCACACAAAAAATCACAAAAATCAAAGAAAATTCAGGTGGTATTTAAAAATCTGTGAAAGTTCGGGTTAACCGAGAAATTAATGAATTCCAACCGCGTAAAAAAACCTGGGTGTACAAGGTTTTTTGACATGTCTCGTTTTGCAAGCGCGTTTGTCCCGTATTTTCACCGAAATGATCTGGTCAGCCTATCTTTATCACACCATTTAATAGATAAAAGTCTTATTTATGACATAATGTGTCAGAAAATTGTCCCTACAGCGTATGTGCATACAAATAATCACCTAAAAATATATAATTCCTTACCAGAATTGCTGGACCTTTGCACTATGAGGAAAATTGTTTATAATTTTTTTTTATTTATATATCATATGAAAGATAAGATAAGAGAATAGAAAAATATTGAAGCGTTATGTTTATTCAGTCAAAAGATAAGGGCTGGCAAAATGAGAAAGCTGATCAAAATAAAAAAAATCGTTCCTAACTTTGATTTGTATGTTATGAAGCCAATTTCGCTCCAAAAATGGGGTTTTTATAAGGTACACTGGGGGAAGTGGAAAAAGGGGGTAAGTGTAAAAATCGACTCGAAAAATTGGAATTGTACATACTTTACAGTTTTTACCACATCATAACATTATGCAAGAATATACTTTGATGCTCACACTAATACTATGTTGAAATTTGTATAATACATACACTACCACGGTTAACGCTTGAACTGTAATTTTAGGTTTCGCGAAAAGTTGATTTTTGCATTCATAAAATCAATTCTTATTTGCACCAATTGTTCTTTTTTCAAGTGAATTTATATCACAGGTGACCATTCTAATACAATTAAACTAATCCTATTCAATTGGTAGTGGTTTGTACTAACAAAGCAAATAATTCAAAGATTTTACACTTACCCCAGGTATCAAACACTGCGGGGGAAGTGGATAATGTTCTAATTACGCAATTTTTTTTCTCCCTCCAGGGTTTATTTCGATAACTGTGAATCTTAATATGTTCCTTCTTTGTTATCATTGTGATTCCAGTGGTGATTAGACTCATATAAATGAAAAAATGCCTGATAAATCCACCTATCGGTATTGATGCCTTCCACATGTTTTACATATGAAAAAAAAATTATAAGAAAGTTAAAAATAGCACTTATAGGTAAACATATTGTATAATTCACATTAATTTTTATTCATAACAAGTTTCGCAGTTGAATGCAATTTTTTGGGAACAAATTGGTTAAGGACAAGTGCTTAAGAATAGCTGATAATTTTGTACGTGCTTTACGCACATACATACATACAAATACGCACATACAGACATCATCTCAATTCGTTAAACCAAGTTGATTAGTTTATAACCCTGTAAGTCCCATTTTTCCTTTAAAAAGTTCATCTTTGGGGCGAACATATAGACTTTACGTACACTAAGTGTTCGAGAAGGCAAAACCAGCCCTCCCCTAGCTATTACGAGAATTCCTTGAGGATCTATTCCATTAAGGTAATGAAATTATTCCACAAAAGATTCTCAGAGCAATTATCGTATTGATTTTAGTTACATGTAACTACTCATCACTATTGAAGGTCAAGGTAACATGGGTTTTCCACTTACCCCATCCCACTAGGGTAAGTGGAAAAACAACTCCTAATTTAAAAATCTCATTTCATTTCATTTATTTAGTTAACATCTAAACAGATAACACTGAATCAACAATTTGACGCCACAATGCACGGTTCGAGGCCGCATCTCTTCATCCTCGGATACGCCCCACGCTCGCCAAGTCGTTCTGCACCTGGTCTGCCCATCTCGCTCGCTGCGCTCCACGCCGTCTCGTACCTGCCGGATCGGAAGCGAACACCATCTTCGCAGGGTTGCTGTCCGGCATTCTTGCAACATGTCCTGCCCATCGTACCCTTCCGGCTTTAGCTACCTTCTGGATACTGGGTTCGCCGTAGAGTTGGGCGAGCTCATGGTTCATTCTTCGCCGCCACACACCGTCTTCTTGCACACCGCCAAAGATGGTCCTAAGCACCTGTCTCTCGAATACTCCGAGTGCTTGCAAGTCCTCCTCGAGCATTGTCCATGTTTCATGTCCGTAGAGGACAACCGGTCTTATTAGCGTCTTGTACATGACACATTTGGTGCGGTGGCGAATCTTTTTCGACCGCAGTTTCTTCTGGAGCCCGTAGTTGGCCCGACTTCCACAGATGATGCGCCTTCGTATTTCACGACTAACGTTGTTGTCAGCCGTTATCAAGGATCCGAGGTAGACGAATTCCTCGACCACCTCGAAGGTATCCCCGTCTATCGTAACACTGCTTCCCAGGCGGGCCCTGTCGCGCTCGGTTCCGCCCACAAGCATGTACTTTGTCTTTGACGCATTCACCACCAGTCCAACTTTTGTTGCTTCACGTTTCAGGCGGGTGTACAGTTCTGCCACCTTTGCAAATGTTCGGCCGACAATGTCCATGTCATCCGCGAAGCAAATAAGTTGACTGGATCTGTTGAAAATCGTACCCCGGCTGTTACACCCGGCTCTCCGCATAACACCTTCTAGCGCAATGTTGAACAACAGGCACGAAAGTCCATCACCTTGTCTTAGTCCCCGGCGCGATTCGAACGAACTGGAGTAGTAGTAGTAGTAAAATTCTTCTTTATTTACACATTTTTTGTTTTACAATTATTTTTGACATGTACAGTGATCGGCCGGCTTGGCCCTCCAACTTCAATTTTAATTATTATTATTATTATTATTTTTATGTTTCTACTTTATTTTTAAAATATAATGTATCATGACGGCCTTCAGGAGGCGCTAGTGTGTTTTTTTAAATTTGATAACCTAACTACTATGTACACTAAAACGAACTGGAGTGTTCGCCCGAAATCTTCACACAGTTTTGCACACCATCCACCGTTGCTTTGATCAGTCTGGTAAGCTTCCCAGGGAAGCTGTTCTCGTCCATAATTTTCCATAGCTCTACGCGGTCTATACTGTCGTATGCCGCCTTGAAATCAACGAACAGATGGTGCGTTGGGACCTGGTATTCACGGCATTTTTGAAGGATTTGCCGTACAGTAAAGATCTGGTCCGTTGTCGAGCGGCCGTCAACGAAGCCGGCTTGATAACTTCCCACGAACTCGTTCACTAATGGTGACAGACGACGGAAGATGATCTGGGATATCACTTTGTAGGCGGCATTAAGGATGGTGATCGTGATTTAAAAATCTATTTCCATAAATTTCAAGCGACCAAAATGGTATGAATTACCGCAAAGTTAGTGCAAAATTGACTGTTTTTGATAGTCCATTTTGATTGAACGCATTTAAATCATTTAAACTGGTTTTACACTAATTCAAACAGGCACTATCGATTTTTCCTTTTCCACTTCCCCCAGTGTACCTTATACCATTTCTAAGCTTAAAACCTCAGCTTTTCAATCTGGCTTCTTTTGCATGTAAAGATTATTACAAAACCCACAATAATCTACCTAGTGGTGATGGTGCTTTTTCCGTGTATTATAAAATGTAACGAGAAAAGCACATAAAAGAGGTCAAAATTGCACTTTAGGGAGATAGATCCAGTTATTTCCATCAATTCACATTTATTTGCATTCATTTGAATGCAAAACAGCTGTTTTTGAAACAAAAGAAGGGAAAAATGGAGAAAAAACAATGTTTATTTTAATAACTCCGGAACGCAATATTCAATTGCGAAAAATTAGGCAGGATTCCGCTTCGAATGTAGCAAGCTAATCGGATATCGGATACGGATAAGTGTGTCTCAAAAGTTCGGTTTTGGAGTGATCCTATAGCATTTAGGTATACTTAGTACACGAGAAAGGCAGAAAGTTGTAAAAGAAAATCTATCATTATACAATTTTTTCGCAATATCCACTAACCTTCAATTTAACTATTCTAGCAGTAGCTGTTAGAACTGGGAATGAACGAAAAAGCTCGTTTTCTTATGTTATTAGAATTACACTGATTACTTTCTCCTCCTCACATTGACAACTCGTTAACCAAGACGAATCTCTGCCCCTGGAACCTAACCCAAATATTTAAATGAATTACGCATGAATTCATGTCAAGTGTAGAGGTATATTCGGCTTGCAGTGGGCTAGTGATTGCATCACCATTTGCTTCACCTTCTCTACATTGAAATTAAACTGCACTCTGACGTGGCAGACGCCAGCGTAACCTAACAAACGCAATCACCATCAGTAGGGTTTCTTACCCCATTTCCGGCCTAACATGCATACGACTGCACTATTTAATTGATATTTATGAGAGGAAGCAACATTTCCTGAATTTTGTGAGCTTGAGATACCTACTTGATTATTTTTTTTTAAACTATCATTTATTTGGTAGGCTCATTTGCCGTAAAGCGTTACGGAGCCGGAATCTTTTTTTAATTTTTCATGATTCTTATACTCTAATGTTTTGGGGAACCGAAAGACTCGCGGTTTGGTCGAGGTTAGGGAATACAATTATACAATAGGAAAGGAAGGGAATTTAGGATGCTTAATTAATTACAATGCTGATGTTTACACAGTTGAAATCCTTGGAAATGATTCACATCTGTAACGAGTCAAACATTTTTTGGGAGACAGCAACGAGAGGAAGACATACGAATGGGGTTTAACGATAGTTGATTATAAGGACTCGAAAAAGAATTTATTTGCAGTAAGTAATCGACACTGGTTCTAAGCTTCGATGCAGAGTACACGAGCTTTGTTCGCCAGTGACAGGCGTATGGGGCCCTTGCTAAACATCGTTTGGAAATTAACGAGGTGCAGCACTCATTTCAGTCATAGTGATTGCATATCCGGCACACTTCAAACCAGTTCCCGGCCTAAGCAAAATTTCACTCAATCTCTCAACATCTTACTCTCATTCTCTCTCGAGACGGTAGAGAAAGCGATGTAAACAAAATATGCACGTTCTACACCGAGGCAAATTTCCGTATACCTAATATGTGTGAAACCACATAATTTTTTGCAATTAGAAGCCACTAATAATGAATATGTTTGAGGTATATTAAACCTATAATTTTTCTTCAAATAAAACCTATGTCGCACAACGCCATAATTTTTATGTTTGAGCATAATAATTTTGATGAATGGCACACACATAAAAGTTATGTTTGAGTATTATATAGGGGAACGGTTCGCCACTTCATCTCATAGCTCCTATTTCCATCCCATCAAAAACAAAGAAATGGAAAGGAATTTGGTGTGTTTATTATTTTTGTGATTTTTCTCAGCAGTGAGCACGCATGTTGACAAAAAGAAGCGACGAATTTGATGCCGTATTTCTTTGTTTAGCGATTTGATTGATATATGTAAAGGGAGTTTGAGATCGGAATAGTTCCCCTAATATATTTGAATTATTTTGAAAAATTATTAGCATTTTCAATGTTGGGGTATCCCGGATTATTTATTTTCTGGTGAAAAAAATATATTTTGTATTCAATATACAAATGAAAATACATAACAGAAAATGTGCACATGTTTGGTCTTTGCGTAGAGTCTTCCATATCCCGAGTTCCGAAAATACTGGAGTACATGCCGCCAATTCCTCGACCACTTCGTATTTCGTCCCGATTCTATATGCCGGATCAGATACAATTTTTCCACACCTGCCTTAACGGAATCTGCAAGTTGAATGAAACATGATGTTTTATATGGTTTTGTCCGAAACTTGTCTAAATAAACTTACCATTTTCCATTATGTTTTGCTCACGGCAATTTTGGGTTCCAAGTAAAAATGGTTGCGATCCACCGTCCTCAGATTGGAACTATGCAAGTAGTCGAGGTATCCAACCGATGGCATGATTTAGTAAAAAAATCCTTGGAACAAAAAACAGGATCCTAAACCTGAGACAAATGCATTGCGATTATTTTAGGTATGGTGAAGTATATGTTAATAATGTTTAAAAAATACCTTTGAAACAGGTCGAAGTCCAGCCGAAAGTGTTCCATTTTCTTTGCCATATCTTGTTAGCTCAAACATAAGCATCATTGATAGAATTGAATAAATTTTGACTATTAGATTTCTCGAATCAAAATCATAACAACCCACACATAATTGAAATAAGGAGTTCGTATAGCTGTTACAGACTTCCACATAAAAGGGAAAATGTATATAATAACACTTATGTAACTGCAAATAACAATGATATTCGTTATTCCTTATGAAAAGTATGTTTTCTTTCCAAATAGGCAATACGTTTGGAATTTTATTAGTGTATGGCAACATGATGCCAGATGGTATTATTTATAATAATTTTTGTTTGGTTGAAAAGATTCATTCACTCAACAAAATTTCTTCCAAACATTTAAAAACTTTATTTTTCTCACTTTTTAAAATCGATAGAATTTTAAATAACATGAAAGCGTCAACATATTAGACAGTTTTCCTATTAACAATGAAGGATTATTCTCATATTAAAAGAGGCTCCTGGCCTTTTGGCAGCACTGTTCGGCTAGAAGTTCTTAGGCCGCCAGACCCGCCTTTTCAGGAGAAGAGGCGCTGCCTGGAAGAAGCGGAGTGCTAGGAGATGGAACAGCTGTGCCGTTCTCAAGAAACACGCAAGTTCTATCAGAAGCTCAACGCATCCCGCCAAGGCTTCGTGCCGCGAGCCAAAGTGTGCCGGGATAAGGATGGGAGCATCTTGACGGACGAACGTGTGGTGATCGAAAGGTGGAAGCAGCACTACGAGGAACATTTGAATGGCGCTGAGAGTACAGGCTGTGAAAGTCAAGGCAGCGGAGGAGATGACTACGTCAGTTCAGCGGACGATGGAAGCCAACCAGCCCCCACCTTGAGGGAAGTTAAGGATGCCATCCAACAGCTAAAGACCAATAAAGCAGCTGGTAAGGATGGTATCGGAGCTGAGCTGAGCTCATCAAGATGGGCCCGGAAAAGCTAGCCACTTGCCTGCACAAACTGATAGTCAAAATCTGAGAAACTGAACTCGTTCCTGACCGGCCAAGTGAAATTCCCGTATTCCTGCGACATCGAGTTCTTCCAGTGCAACATACGAGCATCGTACCGGTACGCATCGAGCATCGCCGACGATCGTCGAGTCAACTCGCTACTTGCAGCATATCGGCACTTCTAGTATACCATTATTGTCCAATAAGAATATGAAAGTGCAGTAGTAGAGTGATCCAGAATAAAGAGTAGTGTGAAGCATACATTCAGGCGAGTGTCGAAGAAGCATTGACCAGGGCTGACTAGGGACTTATCATTATTATTTTTTTAGTTGTTACGAATAGATCGGTTATTTGAATTGAAATTAGTTTTTCGGTTTCTGTTGAGTTGGTTGACCGTTGTGAGTTGGAAGTAAACCACCCTCGAGTCTCACCGGGCATTTAAAGCATCGCGGCTTCGTTGCAGCCTCGCTGCCTGGCGCGTAAGCGAAGGTCGTTTGAAAACTTCCGCGCACGTTTCAAGTGGAAGGAAGGGGTTATATGCCCCATCTACAAGAAAGGCGACAAGCTGGAGTGTGAGAACTTTCGAGCGATCACCATCCTTAATGCCGCCTACAAAGTGATGGCCCAGATCATCTTCCGTCGTCTGTCACCATTAGAGATGGTCGGGTTTCACATTGTGTAGACCCGAACCCGGTTCAGAAATTCCTTTCAAACCCGGAGCCGACCCAAACTCGGGATGAATAATCTTATCAAACCCGAACCCGACCCGTACACGACAATTTTTGCAGTTTTAAACCCGAGCTGGACCCGAACTAATTTTTTGGCGGAAAACTCAAACTAGATATGTTTTATTTCTCTTTGTTGTTTGGCCTTGTTGTTTACACATGGTGTTTGCTTCCGATCCGGCGAGATGGGCAGACCAGGTACAAAACGACTTGGCATGCGTAGGGCGTATTCGAGGATGGAGAGATGAGGCCTTGAACCGTGTATTGTGGCGTCAAATTGTTGATTCAGTGTTATCACAGATAACAGATATTTAAGCTAGAACAAATTTTATTGAAAATATTGTGTAAACTTTTGAATTGACATACGTTGGCCCACTACTGCCATCTACTCAACTGATTGCGGCAGTACATACGGACGCAGCTGATTAACAACCGTCGAACGCAGCCAATGCATTTGACATACGCATCCGGGCTGCGTTTTCAATAACAATGATCCTCGCGCCATCTCCAATCGTTTGCCAAACGCGGTCCCAATTTAAATTACATTTGAATTAACTGTTGCGGATGTTTACACACGTTTCGGATGTCAGCCTCAATATCTGTTATCTGTGGTGTTATCTATTTAGATGTAGACTAAATAAATGAAATGAATGAAATGAGGAGTGAAATAAATGGTTGAAAGATATTGAGGTTTGTGCGAAATAAATGGGAGACTTTTCAAAAATTGTCAATCCTGAACCTACGGCTTCCAAACAGTATAAATCCTTAGTTTTCTGTGCAGTGAGCCGGGAATCGGGTCCATAGGCCCAAGTAGTGATTTTCCCTACTTGTACATTGAGAATGAGTGCTAGCCCCGAGGAAACATCTGTTGGTTCTCTGTGCAAGAACAGCTAATCTGGACATGATGGGGTAGCAACTACGGGCGGTCAATCAAGCTCAAGCTAAAACTCTTTCTCATTATTGTTCACTAAATAACAAGGCAAAAAGATGAAATTGGGTATCGACCGTTTATTTCGATGAAATTCACTTCCAGTTGACAGCAGCAGCAGTAAAAAGTGTGGACAACAACCTTCCGGTGCTCGTCACGGAGTGGAAATACCGGCATTTCTATCTGTTGTGTTAAACCTGCTACTCTTTGGTTCGAAATTTACGCCATGAGCTTATGGAAGAATGGTAGTTGGACATCGATAAAATGTATCAGAAAACCAGAAGTTACGCAAATTTATGAAAAATGAAGGTTTTGAACGAAGGTAGTGATAAGGAATGAAGTAGAAAGTAAAAATATTGTCTCGTACACTTAGCTTGCGCTGATTCGTGGTGTTATTGTAACGCATTTTCGATTTTACTATACCACTAAATCAACGCCATCTCTTGCATGCAAAGTTACGGGCGGTACCTTATTGTAAAATTTTGATCTCTGGTCCATATCTCTCGTTCAATTTTAATGTGCTTTGTTAATTTCCATAGGTGCCTCCTAAATTCTTATAAATCAAGTAATTTTTCCAAATCCGATTTTAATAAAATAAAAGAAGTTGTTCCGCATATATACACTGACTAGCTTTATGTACTCGGCTTTGCTCGGTATTGAAAACTAAATTATGCAATTCAAATGTCAAATGCACCAGACGCACATAGGCTGATAGATTGACAGAAAGAAAGATCGATATATAGATGCAACTCAAATGTGTACACTGTGATCAGTTTCTTAATAGGGCAGCTATACCGGTTTGACTTTGTGTCCTGTTTGGTATTAGACCATTCAGCCGAATGCCGTTTGGCTTAATACTACAATAGGTTGGAAAACGAAACTCTCGCAAAATAGGCTCCCTAACTTCTCCTTTTTTCTTTCTTTCTTTTCCCATCTTCATTCTTCATCTATGCTTTTTCCTTTCTTCATCTTACCTAAATACTTCTCCTTTCTCTTCATTCTCTCGTTTTTTATTCCTTTTTCCTCCTTCTGCTTTCTTTGTTTTGTCTTCTTTCCTCTTTTTCGCTTCTTGCTTTTCCCTTCTTTCTTGTTCTTCTTCCATCACTCTTATTCCTTCTACTATCTGTTTGTTCCCACTCAATTTTTTTCCATCTTCTTCTACTTTCAGCTTTCTCTGCATTGAGCCTTCTCTATTGCTTCAAATTGTCCCATGCGCATAATAACGTTATCACATGCACTAAACTACTCGTTTTCCTAATAAAGACTCCTATTCCCCGCGCCCTTAGTACAGAGAACATGATCCCCAAATTTGGTTGCAATTGGTAAAAAGGTTTCAAAGTTTTAACGAAATGCTCATTTTGTAATCAAACACGTCCCATCACATCCGCCTTCTTTTCCTCCCTCCCTTCTATAATCGTCTATTCAAGATAAAGGATATGTGCACAAAATTTGGTTAAAATCGGTCCACAGGATCAGAAGCAACATACATATGTTTTCTAAACAATAACCATCCCACCACACCCTCACCATTTTCATAATGACTCTCCAATCCCCGCCATAATCTTTCCAGAATAGAGAAAGTGTGTACCAAATTTGGTTAAAGCGGTTCAGAAGTTACATATAGAATTTCCATTTTCTAAACTACACCCTTTCCTCCACACCCTCCTCCTTTCTAAAATTAGCCGCCCATACAATCCTCTCCTTATAGTTGATATGTCTACAGCATTTGGTTGAAATCGGCCCAGGTAGTTGAAAGCTACACTGAATTGTTCGTTTTCTGAACAAAACCTCTTCTTGTTTTCCCTATGAACCTGCCACCAAATTTGGTTAAAATCGGTCAATTGGTTCAGAAGTAGTTAGTGAACATACATACATACATACATAGATTGGTTTATATAAACTAGCTTTATTTATGTACCCGGCATTGATCGGGATTTAAGAGTAAATTATGCAATACAAATATCTCCATGCAGCACCAAACGCACATAGTCAGATTGACAGAAAGATAGATCGATACATAGATGCTACTCGATATGTAAGTGTACACTGTGATCGGTTTCTCAATAGAGCGGCTTTACCGGTGTGTCCTTGTGTTCTATTTGATGTTAGGCCATTTGGCCGAATGTCGTTTGGCTTAATACTACAAAAGGTTTGAAAAATACCCAACTCTCTTGGTATAAATATTAATAGGCTCCCTCTTCATTCCTCTTTCCTTTCTTTTATATTTGAATCTTTAACCTCCCACCTAACTTCTTCTTTTATCCTTCTTTCTTTTCATATTTTCATTGTTCTATGCTGTTTCCTTCTTTCCTTTTATCTATATCCTTCTTCTTTCTACTTCATTGTTTTTGTTTTTTCTTCCTATTTCCGTCTTCCTTCAGCTTTATTTTTTTCTTCCCTCTTCCTTTCTCTTTCTCCCTTCTCCCACTTCCTCCTCACTCACATTCAGCCTTCTTTATTCCTTTAAATCACTCTGTGCGTTCACTTGGTAAACTAGTGCTCGTTTCCTGTAAAACTCTTCTCCCTCTTTTCCTCCTCTTAATACAGAGAACATATCTCGCTTAACTTTTCAAAAGGACCTAAGTAACATTTTTTCATGAATTAATTTGAATAGCGCAATCAACAGAACAACATGAAAGATTTTGATTGCAGTACTCAAATTAAATCAGGAAAAAAATGTTACTTAGGTCCTTTTGAAAAGTTAAGCGAGATATATCCCAAATTCGATAAATAGAAATCGGTCAAGAGGTTTCATAGTTTTAAAGAAATGTTCACCATCACACTCGCCTTCTTTTCCTAATGAATCTCCCACCCCCTCTATAATCGTCTACTCAAAATCAGTACTGAGATTTTTATTTTCATTGAGAGAGGTCACGCGATATTTACATTTTATTCTCTCCCGCTTTCATTAAAAACATAAACAATAAAATGAATTGACCTTTCCCGTCAAAAATTTGTATTCGCTTAATCGATTCTTTGGCTTATTTAAGGTCAACTTTCCCAAAGAACCCATATGTTATGAAGCCTATTTTTAAAACCGAAAAGTGCTGCACGTGTGAACCGGCCTAAAACATTCACCCGAAAATCGGGCCAATCTAAAAAAACAGCCCTTTTTGATGATGATGATGATGATGGTCCCGCCACATACCCCTACAAAGGTTTGAGCTAGACGATTTATCTTTAAGATAATTAATTGAATTTGATATAACAATTTAATCAGATTTGCAAAAAACAAAAACGATCTGATTACCATCACAGATATGAATTACATAACTTTCCATTACTATCCAGCAAAAAATGTAAATTAAGAAAAAAAAATCGTGGTTTTCATCTACAGATTCTCATAAGGGTAGTGATACTTCGAGTTTATACTAAAATGCAAAACTTGTGATACCTCTCGCACAGATTTCAAAAGTTCTACCAAGAATCGCGTTTCATGTTTATACAAGCCCACTTAACGTTTGTCACTCATAAGCATAAATAAAATTAATAATCTAAGTCGTCAACAAAACTAAAACTTGTGTTACCGCTCCGTCGATATCAAAAGTTTCGGTATCAACCACGGGAACAAAACTCTACCAGATAGCCCATTACTAATCCGAAGAATCATTCAAACAGTTAAAAATGCGCAAGTCTATACATAAATTTAATAAAAATCATTCACATCTGCTTTGCGCGCACGAGACTCAACTTTTGTAGAAAAAAAGGTCAAATTACAATTACGTCAATATATGTATATAAAATCCATCATCATCATCGAGGCGAACAAAGTAGTTTATCAGTGCCTCAATAAATAAAAAAAAAAAATTGTGCAAACAAACAATCCGTAGGTCAAACTTCGTCAAGATACAAAATTATTGAATTATAAAAAGTCTACTAAGTAGCTGCTTAAAAGGCTGCTTTTACGTGTGAAACACAAAGTCTCTTAAACTGTCTCTTTTCGATTTTTGTATTGTATTTTAAAAATACTATATTTTAAAAATACTATAGAGGAGTCAAATAATATGGGTTCTTTGAGAAAGTAGACCTCAAATAAGTCAAAGAATGGACTGAGATAATAAAACGAGACACAGTTTTTGACGAGAAAGGTCAAGGATTTTTATTTCATGAAAGCGCATCAAACTATTATTGTAAACAAGCTGTTTCTCCTTCAAAAATGTTAATGCTAACTCGGAAATCTGGAAGAATATAATCATTTTATTGACTAGTCATCGAGATTTGTACAGATCTATTACAACTATTTCGATATTTATATTTCAAAATAAAGCAATATTCTCATCATGACTGCTTGTACCGTGACAGGTTACCAGGAGCTCGCTACATTTTCATTGGGTCTCTTGAAAATGAAAATGCAACTGTTTTCGCTTTAACATAACAATCACAAAAACTACTAGTACTGCTCAGGATAAAGAATAGGGTAAAATGCCCAATAGTGGACCCACTAGTAGCGAAATTTTACTCTTCCTGCCATAAGGAGTAGAAATTTTCAATATATTAATTTCGCGTGATATCTAATAACAAGTTCTGCATCTCGTTATTCGTTGAAATTAACATTTCAAAGTGTGACTAAATTTTCCCTATAGTAGACCCCTTGGGGTCCATAATAGGAAATTCCTTCCCTATTCTGAAGTTTTACGCATGCTTGTACCAAATTAAAAAAAAAGATAAGTGAGAAAATAGCATTTGAAATTGAAACAAAAACTAACATGGGATATATGGGTAGTATAGTCGACACTTCATTTGATTTTCATGTTCCGTTTCGAGATGTTCTTCTTTCCCATTATGGACTCCACAAAATATTCTTATAATGGGCACTCGTGTTTATTTTTTTACAAAATTATAAAAAATCATTTCCATATCATTTCTAACGCTGTAATCAGTGTCGGCCTATATACTTAAATAGAGTATCAGAGTTCGGTAAATTATTTCACCGAAGTTTGCGGTGATTGAATAAGGGCCGATGTCCACGTAGCGTTTTTTCAACGCTGCGTGCACGTGGCGTTAAAAAACGCAGGTGTGCATCGGTGCGGTGACGCTGCGTTACCGCTTTTTCCCGATGCACATCTGCGTCCTTTTAATGCCGTGTGTACGCAGCGTTGAAAAGACGCTACGTGGACATCGGGCCTAAATCACAAATGCAAAAGCACAAACATAAATGGACTTAGTAGATTTGACCGCTATGTTTGTGATTTGACGTTGGACGATACCGAAGTTTCAGTAAATATTATCGATCCACCATTGATCGTAGAAAATTACAGTATTATCGGTAAAAATGGTGACTAACCACCGGAGTTCGGTATGTTACAATGTCAACATATGCAAAATTACCGAAGCATTTGTGATTTATTCAATCACCGCAAACTTCGGTGAAATAATTTACCGAACTCTGATACTCTGTTTAAGTGTGTGTGTACCAAATTTGGTTGGAATCGGCCCAGGGCTTCAAAAGTTACACTGAATTTTAAATTTTCTAAACAATACCTCTCCCTGCATACCCTTCTCTTCCAAAATTACCCTACCATATGATCGACTTCTCATAGTTGATATGTGTACAAAATTTGGCTGAAATCGGTCCAGGGAAGTGGAAGTTACACTGAATAATTCATTTTCTGAACAAAACCTCTCCACTACCCGACCCGACCAATTTTGTTATCTTCTCCTGAAGATGAAGAATTTGTGTACCAAATTTGGTTGAAATTGGTCATTTGTTCAGAAGTAGTTAGCGAACATACATACATACATACATAAATTGATTTTTGTATCGGGATTATATTATTATTATATTATATCGGATTGACAAATAAATGATGTCATTCAAATGTCTTCATGCTTGCCTAAACGCACATGAGTAAAAAGATTGACGGAAGATAAATCTTTCTTCTCCGCTTTTTTCCCTCTTATTTCTATCTTACTCCTTTCTTTTCCTTTTTTCGTTTTTTCTTCTTAATTCCTTATGCCTTCTTCCCATTTTTCCTATCTTCCTCCCTCTTTCATCTCCCTTGTTCATTCTCACTTATTCCTTCTTTCTTTATTTATTCTACTTCTTTTTCTAAATCACTCTGTGCGTTCACTTTGTAAACTACAACTCGTTTCCTGAAAAACTCTTCTGACCCTTTAACCAATAACATTCGTACTCCCTGTAATCATCTCCTTTGAACATAGAACATGTGTCCCAAATTTGGTTGAAATCGATTGAGAGGTTCCCAATTCTAAGGGTTCCCACCTCCCCTGCCTTCTTTTCTAACCCTCCATAATCGTCTACTCAGGATACAGAATATGTGTACCAAATATGGTTGAAATCAGTCCAAAGGTTCTAAGCTAAATTGTTTGTTTTCTAAACAGTACCTCTCCCTTTAGACCCTCCCCCTTTTCTTAATAACTTTAACACCCCCCATATAATCTTCTCATTAAAATAGAGAATGTGTGTACCAATTTTGGTTGGGATCGGTCCAGGAGTTAAGAAGTTACATTGAATTGTCCGTTATCTGAACAATACCCCTCCCTCCAGACCCTCCCCCTTTCCCCAATTACCCCTCCCATAAAATCGTCACCTCGTAGTGAATATGTGTATAAAATATGGTTGAAATCGGTCCTGGCAGTTGAAAGTTACACTAAATTGTTCGTTCTCTAAACAAAACCTCTCCCCGTTTTCCTAATGACTCTCCCACCCCATTTGTTACCTTTTTCTGAAGATAAATAATGTGCGTACCAAATTTGGTTGAAATCGGTCAAGTGGTTCAGAAGTAGTTAGCGAACATACATACATACATAGATTGGTTTTTATATAGATAGATAGAGTAGATACAGCACCCACGATGATTAATTATGGTTTAGAAGTTAGCAAAATTTTCAATTCACACATCGGTTGTTTGTAAATTTCCCATCTAACCACATGAAGACCGCCCCTTACCAATCGCGTAAACTGTGCGGATCGCGGTTCTCCATCACCAGTTCGTCGACGAGGGCGCGCACATCTGCGGATATTTCCGTATTACGCAGGTCAAACCGTTGCAGTGTTTTGTTCTCGTGCACCTGCTTCACCAGCTTCTCCCCCATGAACGGTCCCAGTTTGTTGGAGGAGAAATCCAAGAATTTTATACTCCGATTGAAGCGCAACATCATCAGCAGATATTCTTCGATCTCCTCGTCGATCGAGCAGCAGCTGAGGTTGAGTCTGTAATCGAGGGCAGTAATGATGGCAATAAGGGATAGTATAAGAATAGTTATGATTTGTTACTCTTTCAGTGGAAGGTAGACTATCATTGTCAGTACACAGATTGCACCCTCACTCAGAATGGGGTTCAATCGGAGATCCAATTTTTCGATTGGTCGTCTTCGAATAAGATGTATCAAGTCTATTACGCTATCAGAGGCTGAAATGAAAAGAAATATAATAAAATTAGATCAACAGATTGTCATTTTCGTATTACCGTGTACCCCCGGATACTTGACTGTTTTTAATTTTTAATTTAGCACGTGGTTTGGAGAAACGAAAAATGGAACAGCAAAGAGTGCAGCCAGAAACCGGCTTATCTGATGCGCATAGAGTAACCAGAAGCCCAAATTAAAAAGTGAACGCCGTTAAAATGAATGTGGTACCGCACCGTTCAAATCATCGGGGGTTAACTTTTTAATACACGCATGTGAAAGATATTTCTGAAGTTTTCATGTCATATATTTTTCACTAATTTTTTTTCGAACCATCTCAAATTAAAATTTTTTTTTTCAGAACCCACCCCCCTTCTGTCGGGGGGCTAAGCCATTGCATCTGTTCGATCCATCTTATCGGGAACCATTTTCACCGGGTTTCTACAGTCGTCCGAATTTCACCGCAGTTGTCCGCTTTCGCCGTGTGAACGATGGAATAAATTATTATTGACTTATTTACTGCAGAAAAATCTACCTCCATGACTCACAAATCACTAAAACAAACTATAAAATCAAGACTGATAATTCACTTTTCGGAATGACATTACACGAACTATAACGACATTGAACTCCTATTAGGCTTTTGTTCGATTGTTGGCAATTTTGTTGAGTAATGACCAACAACCCCATTACAGCTATTCAACCAGTATTGTTCAACATCGTATGGTTTATATTTCTAATTCAGCTTGGCACTATCCAAGGTGAAAAATATAGCTTATTTTATAGCTTAATATAGCAATGTAATAGAATAAAAGTATTTAGAAACGCATAATTAAAAAGCCTAATCAGTAAGTCGCTGACAAGTTGAATTTACATTATACCTGGTTTTTGAACAAAGTTGATGAATAAATATTGTTACCCACTATTTAAGTAAAGTTGAAGAGAGGTTGCTAGTTGTTATTGAATAAATACTCCACTTTTGGGCGAACAATGCTGGAACAAATGTTATCATGTTATCATGTTATCATGTTATCATGACAGTATAATTTTTAATCAACGCTAGCTAAATAAATCTGATCGATTGTATCATATGCGGCTTTGAAGTTGATGAACAGGTAATGTGTGGGCAGTGGGCACGTTGAATTGTACAATACCTGACGTACGGCGAACACCTGGTCCGTACTAGTGCGTTCGCCCATGTATCCCACCTGATCCTGCCCAACGACTTTTAGCAATGTGATGGCGCGGTAATTGCTACAAACCAGCATGTTACTCTTTTTGTAACTGGGACACACAACCACTATTATCCGCTTCTGTGGCAGACCCTATCCTCCCAAATCTTGGTAATAACCCAGTGCAGCGTTCTAACTAGTGCCTCACCACCGTGTTTAAACAGCTCTCCTGGTAGTTGGTCAACCCAAGGGCTTTGTTGTTTTCCAGCCGACCAATCTCCTCCTGTAATTCCTGGAGATCCGAAGCTGGAAAACGTATGTCCTACGCACGTGCTCCCTGCCAAATGACTTTTGGTCAAACGATGGAGAGCGTCGAAGGTCACAATAGCCGAATATGTCATTTAGGGTGAAATCAATTTGGCCAAACATGTCATTTGGCTGACATGGGCATACGGTCGAAAATGTCGTTCGGCCAAACTGGTCCTTCGTTTAGCTTTGACTGATTGTTCATATCAATGGCTGCTACTTCGTATTTGATCAGAAATGGTATAAATTGCACTACGATCCAAGTAAATATATGTTTGGATTTGTCACCTATTCTCGAAGTATACGTTTCAGCAATTCATAAATGTAGATCAATGACGGCGCCGACCAAGTACTTACAGTCAGTTGGGGAATGTTAATGCGTATTTATTTTTGCTAATAGAGACCTTAAACACCCTCTGCCTCCCCACAATCTTTAAAAGAGTTGTTTACATCTAGTTTTTGATTCTTGATTTATTTCCAACAAAAACAAGCATAAACAAGAAATATGCATAAATGTAACTTCTTCATTCAAATAATTTTAAGCCTGCTGACAAAAAAAATCTGAGAATTGAGGTTTCTATCTATGTACATGATCATTTTGTATGTAAATGGAGCTTCCCTTTATTCTTATTTCCAACAGTGCAGTTCGGGGAAAAGAATAGATAGGGACAAGCCTGGGATTAGCAGTAGTCATTAGACCACCTAGCTCGTCCGTTCGGCCTAACTAGTCGTTTGGCAGAAAGGGCCATTTGACCGAACGGGTCAACATTCTTAACCAAATTATATTTTCGGTCCGGTCGGCCAAGTTATATTTTCGTCCAAACTACTGTCGACCGAAGACCAGTTCGGCCGAATGACATTTTCGGCCAAACGACACATTAGAGCAGCGGTTCTTAACCTTTTTTCTTGATAGGTACCTCTTCGAACTTTTCCAATAATTGAGGTATATCCTATTCTTTTCTCTGTAAACGAAAATAAGCGTAGATAAAATATATTGAAATCGTACCAGAAAACTAACGGGATATATAACTCTCCTTGAAGTTGGTTGAACTTTGCATTATTCCGTGACAAATTCAAAGAAAATTTATACATCATGCTTCCTACAAACCTTATTTGACTATTGGTGGCTTCCGAGTCCTTTGAAGGGAGGCTTCCGAGCATCTTGAAGGGAAACTTTAGGGCCTCTTGAAAGGCGGCTTTCGATCCACTCAAAAGGGGGCTTCGGAGCTTTTTGGGAGTATGCTTCGAAGCCCCTTGAAAGAAGAATTCCGAGCGACTTCAAGGTAAGTTTCCGAGCCTCTTGAAAGTCGCTTCCAAGCCGGTCGAAGGAGCTTTTCGAGCATCTTGTAGGGAGGCATATGAGCCTCTTGGAAGAAGGCTTCCGAGCCTCTTGAAGGGAGGCTTCCGTGTCTCTTGAAAGGAGACTTCTGAGCCTTAAGTATCCTTCCAAACCTCTCGAAAAAAGAATTCCGAGCCTTTTAAAAGAAAGCTTCCGATCTTGAAAGTACACACTTATTTTTTTTTACCGGGATCTCAGCAAAATGTTGAACTTTTACCGAGAATCGCACAGCCGTGCCCCAGCAAACATGTTTTCTGCCGAGATTTCTGTCAAAATTGCTGATACTCAGTAAATAATTTGCCGAAAATCAGCTAACAAACGCTATTTTTGCCGGAATATCAGTTATTTATTTTGCTGGCGCACGGCTGTGCGGATTTTTGCCGAGCTGCAGAAATAAAAACTGAGTGTGTAGGTATCCGCGCGTTTTGAAAAGAGTCTTTCAAGCCTCTTGAAGAGAGGCTTCCAGGCCGCTTGAAAGAGCTTTCCGAGCATCTTGTAGGAAGGCTTATGACCCTCTTGAAAGGCTTCCATGCATCTTCAAGGGAGGTTTCCGGGTCTCTTGAAAGGCGGCCTTCGAGCCCTTGAAATGGGGCTTCATAGCCTCTGGATAGGAGGCTTCCAATCCTCTTGACAGGAGGTTTCCGATCCTCTTGAAGGGAAGCTTCCGAGTAACTTGAAGGGAGGCTACAGAGCTTCTTGAAAGCGGCTTTCGAACGGTTAAAAGGACGCTTCTGAGCATGTAGAAAGTACGCTTCCAAGCCTCTTGGAAGATGAATTTCGTGCCTTTTTAAGGGATTCCTCCGAGCCTCTCGAAGGAAGGCTTCCGGTCCACTTCCGAGGCATCTCAAAGAGAGGGTTTAGAGCTTCTTGAAAGGCGACTTTCGAGCCACTTAAAAGGAGACTTCTGAGCCTTTTTAAAAGTGTCCTTCCAAGCCTCTTGAAAGAAGAATTCCGAGCCTCTTAAAGGGAAGCTTCTGATCCACTTGAAAATAGGCATCCGCGCGTTTTGAAAAGAGTCTTTCAAGCCTCTTGAAGAGAGGCTTCCAAGCCGCTCGAAGGAGCTTTCCGAGCATCTTGTAGGGAGGCTTATGACCCTCTTGAAAGGCTTCCAAGTCTCTTCAAGGGAGGCTTCTGGGTCTCTTGAAAGGCGGCTTCCGATTCTCTTGAAGGGAAGCTTCCGAGCAACTTGAAGGGAGGCTCCAGAGCACTATGGGGAATTCTCATACAAATGGGCGGCCAAAAATATTTTTTCAATGAAAACTGTTTCTTTGCAACATATTTCATGTGAAGGAATATTTAAGAACCTTTTTTTAACCCTTTAAGGACCATCGTTATCCCTTCAAAAAACGTCACCCGAGAAATTTTTTTTTTTTTAATTTTTTTCTATATTTTTTATTTTGTTTTTTTCCAATACAGCATGCATAAAATAGCAAACAACTATATTTCTAGTATTAATGTTGTTCATTTTCTAATCATAACGAGGTATAGAGAATAAAAACCACAATTTTCAAGAAAACTTTGGTTGCAGCGTTCTCGTAAACGCGCAAATATGTGCAAGCAAATCACTCACTAGAAGGTGGTACTAGGGTTATATTTCAATCCCCCATTTACAGATCAGGGGACATTTGGGGACATTAGGTTTGCGGGACCATTTTATAGCAAAGAATTATGATAATTAAAGTTTTTCTTCTACAACTTTTTGATATTAAACTTTGCGTGCAAAACAAACCAATCTATCGGAAAGCTAAAGTTTTAAGCTTTGAAATGGTATATAAAACATTATATTTGGAGAAAAAATGACTTCATAACATACAAATCAAAGTTAGTAATGATTTTTTATTTTTATCAGCTTTTACCACTTCCCCAGCCCATATCTTTTGACTGAATAAACACAGCGCTTCAATATTTTTCGATTCTCTTATCTAGGGTATATACTTTCATATGATATATAAATTAGACAAATTGGAGATAGTAAATTCTGCGATTAATGGCCACCCTTTTCCCCATAGTGCAGAGCTTCTTGAAAGCGGTTTTCGAGCCACTTAAAAGAAGGCTTCTGAGCATCTTGAAAGTACGCTTTCAAGCCATTTGGAAGATGAATTTCGTGCTTCTTTAAGGGATGCTTCCGATCCGTTTCCGAGGCATCTCAAAGAGAGGCTGAAGAGCGCCTTGAAAAGCGGCTAAGAAGAATTCCGAGCCTCTTGAAGGGAAGCGTCCGAGCCTCTTGAAAGTACGCATCCGCGCGTTTTGAAAAAAAAAAAACCTTCCAAGCCGCTCGAAGGAGCTTTCCGAGCATCGTGTAGGGATGCTTCAGAGCCTCTTGAAAAACAGCTTTATAGCCACTTAAAAGGAGGCTCCTGAGCATCTTGAAAGTTCGTTTCTAAGCCTGAAAGAAGAACTCCGAGCATCTTGAAAGAACGTCCTTAGCCTCCTTAACGTAATTTCCGCGCCTCTTGAAAAGAGGCTTTAGAGACACTTTAAATGAGGCTTCTCATCTTCTTGAAAGGAGGCTTCCAAACCTCTTGAAAAGAGGCTTCCGAGCCTCTCTAAAGGAGTCTTAGAGCTGCTTGGATGGAGGCTTCCGAGAAGCGTAGAAGGATGCTTCCAATTCTCTGGCAACGGAGCAACTGAGCTTCAGAGAAAAAGGCTTCATGCCTCTCAAATGGAAGCTTCCGTACCTTCAGATCTTAGATTTTGGTTCAGAAGCATAATATTCAATATTTTGTTTCAAATAGGCAGATTGTATTGAAGATTTTTATAATTTGTTCATCCATCGTTTTGTCCTTTTGATCATTTGTCGCACATCCCTTAATATACTGTGCTGGTTTTAGAGAAAAGGATTCAATAGGCTTTTGGCTTTAGGCTTTTTACTTCTTGCCATGCATACTATGTATGTTTTGAAGGCTTTGAAATAAAAAAAGAATAACAAAATTATTAAAACTTTATCAATAAGTTTTGATTGGAATTGTAATACACACGCCATTGCGCATTCCTGTTCGAGGTACCCTTTGGGGCCAGCGAAGGTATTCCAGGGGTACTTGTACCCTAGGCTGCCTTCGAGCAAAATGGCTTTTCGGCCAAATTACCAGTTCGGTCATAAGTCGTTCTCAGTCGAATGACATTTTCGCCCACACCGTTTGCGACCTAATAACCATTTAGGCCAAATGGAATTTGGTTAGATGACTTTCGGCTTAATGTGTTATTCATCGGACAAATGGCTTTCCCGTAAAAATAAAAATAAAATCCTTTAGTAATTCTGAAATACCGAACAGTGTCTTGTGAATTCCAACGAATTTATTGTGGAACTTCCGAATGTTTTTCCTTGAACAATTGCCCGTTGAACAAATTCCCGCGGAAACTAAAACACCCCCGACAAAAGTTATGACAAGTTATGGACCTCTATCTCGACTCCCTGGGCATAGTGTAGCCATTTTACTTGCCACGCAAGGGCATGACGGGCATAGCTTTCAATAAATAACTGAGAAAATGCTAATAGAATACTAAGTTGAAAAGCAGGCCAAGCTCCAGTTGGAATGTACAGCCGTAAAAGAAGAAGACTACGTTTTTTATGCGCTAGTGAATCTTGACATGAGACGTCATATGCATTATTTGCAGTGAAATTCAGATTTGTTAACTTTGACGTTAGACTACTCTATATTAAGTGATATGGCTCGTCTCGTTGTCTGGAAGGCACATTACTTAATGTATTTTTTTTTTGTTCGCTTCTGCTCATTTTTTTTAAGGATTTCAAATATTTTTGTGTTTAGTTAGAAATTGAAACTATTTATTTTTCCATCCGATTTAGATTCTATATCTAATTCGGCATTTACCCCATTGTGCACAGAACTAACCTCGGAGTTGGTTATCATAAGCACGATTTAGTTGTACTGGTACTAGCTGTGGTCTACTCAAATAATAGTAAATCTTATTGGTTTTTTATGTCTATTCCTGTCTAAGAGCAATAAGATGCTGATGATGCCAGGGATCGATTCCCGGTCTAATTTTGGTAATACTTTATTTAAGTAAATTCCCAGTCTAGGCAATTTTCGTGTTTGAAACCTCGTAGTTAATAAGCCAATTAAGAGAAGATGAGCATCCGATAGATAAGTTTTCAACTTATTCCTATTTTTATACTGCGCTTCGCTTCACAAAATTCCATTTTTATTTTCTCCATTCCTTGTGCTACCGGATGACGTTTGAATGACGATTAAACTAGCTGCTCATAAACAATACTTACAGAGAAAATTGTTCGTCAGAACCACTTCTTTGATATTCGGTAGTGACTCGTGCGATAGCGCATCAAAAAACGCTCGAACACCCACGTCGCCACACCGGCAGTGGGGAAAAGCGATCGTAGTTAAATTCGGACATCCCTTGTCCATGGCCGCCGCCAGCCGTCGCATCATCATCGGCTCCAGTTTAGTACTATGCAAACGGAACTCGGTCAACTCATAACAGCGTTCTATGCCTTGTGTCATTAGTTTTATGTCCTTCTCTGTGATGGAACCGCAACCCAGATAGAAATTGTGACCCGCGTTTTTCACATCGTACGTGATATCGACTTTTCGTAGTTCTCTTAGATTAGATAGCACCACGTCCAGAGGTATATGGTCGGTGTTATCGTTGGTCGAGGGCTGCAACTGGTCCAGCTTGAGCTCTTTTACATGCAACGAACAAAGATCCACCAACTTTTGAACACTTTCCGGGTCGTAGTCATTGGGCTTCATATGTTCTATTGTTTCTTTGATGTGTTGTTCCAGGTACACTCGAATCCACGGCTTATTATTCACATTCACTGGATAATAGTTTTTCCATCTGTTCACAAATGCTCGCTTCCAGAAGGCATCACTTCTTATTCTGGCGCACAAATTTTCCAGTGGAAAATTCAAATCTAACAAATCCAAAAGAAAATGCCTATCTTCACATAGTGGAATTTCCCGGAAGAACGGTATCGTCAACCAATTGTGCGCGATAGTGTTGAGGCACAGAGTTTTTAACGGTTCCGGATTGCACGTGTCCCACTCAAGATTGATACTGTCCACCTGACGGTGCTCGTCACGTGACAAATGCCGTGAACAAAAGTACGCCCGGTAGGTGTTGAAATCTAAAGTGTTGGGGAATTTCATCTTTGAATGCGCGTTCGACGGCGACAAACTTTCGAAATGAACTAAATAACGTTGGGTGAGCGGCTGTTGTCGTGCCGAATGCTAAATGCGATATGTTTGATCAATGCCGTCGCCGGGTGCCAGCTGAAAATGCACGGCTATTGCGCTGGCGCTCAGGACACACGACGTTCTGAACCGTGTGTTGCGATTTTCGCTTTCTATAGGGAAATGCGAGGCTAGCGAATTTCGGCACATAGACGAGCATATGCAGGGAAGGAAGGGGATTATAAAGTTTGTGGATTTTTTTTATTTCGGTTAAACGACGTTGGTAACCAGAGACAGTGTGGCGTTTGTTTATTTTTAAAAAAGTACTAAAACTCACTGGATGTTTTTGTTTATATGCAAATTTATTGGCGCACAGTGGTTCAAGTTTAAAAAATATACCGATTTTTAAGGATTACCTGTGTGTTTTTGTTTAGAGAAACATTTATTAATTACGTACGTCAAGCAGGAAGGAAGGTCTCCAATTAAGCTGACAAGTGAAGCAATAGAGGATTTATAATTTAGAGATGGGTTGCTCGATTGTTGGAATGCTATACTTCGCACCAGTGTACGGTGGCTAAAATAGTGTTTTTAGCGTGTTTATTTAATAGTACCTTTATTATGTGATTTAATGTAATAGCGTCTTCGACACTTTTTATCAGTAAGTCGATGCGCTTCTTTGGAGGTATTCAGCCTTTTGATCATTCATCCTAAAAGTGAGATTCATTTTTTCCACTTCAGAACATGGAAGGTGTACGTCTTCGCCAGAGTTATGGCAAAAGTTCTACTGAAAAACTCGCTCGAGGACACCAAGTTCCTAATTTCATTATTTTTGGAGATTTATTGCTTTTTATGCCAACAAGCTTTGAACATGTTCGACGTATAAGCATACCAGTGACGCATGGGGACGCATGGTTTGTTATCAAATTTTTGTGATGGGAGAGTGATTTTTGCTTTGCATAGTAAGAAATGGTTTTTGATTACATCAATCCTTACATTCGCTTACAACTCTACAGTTCAGGTATTAAGTTCATTACTTGTACTTTGTTATGTGTGAGATTGACTGCCACAATTTGCCCGTTATCAAGTTGCAGGTAATTCAAATATTAGCATGAGCATTAGCAATGAGCATTTCGCACAAATTCGTAGGGGGTACAAGCCAATATTATTGTATGAGAGTAGCATTACTTTTATACGTTACTACAGATTATTGATTTGGGACCAATCACTATCTCTTAGATGGAAGCAATACACTCTGCAATAGTCGAGATCTGTCCTGGCCACGTCCTTGCGAATGCTGAGGAAGGGGAAGGATGGTTAGTTGGACACCTACTTAAGAAAGATGCAGAGAACTCTACGACATCTCATAGGGGTGCCACGGGAGGTTTTGGGATTGTGTGCGAGGTTAATGACAGTAGGAATCGTTTTGGTACAACGTGAAATATAGAAAGAACTAAGATAGAAATACAAAGTAGGAAAGGGATCCTGGGAATTGAACCCACGACCTATTACTTATAAGGCAGAAGCGATAGCCACTAGTGATTTGTCCAATCTCTACATGTGCTTTACTTTTTTTATTTTGAAATTTTTTAGTTAGCAAACTGCGTATTTCAATATTGTCTAAAACTTTCTAGAACATGCAAAAAGTGTAAAAATAAGTAAAAATGAAAAAGATATGACGAAAAAAAACATTTTTAAGGAGTTGTCAGCATAAAACGGAAAAAAGATCCCTAAAACTAACGCAATTACGAACCTGGTGTCTTCAACGAAGTGTTTCAGGAGAACTTTAACAATAACTTTTATGAAGAATTAAACCTTATATGTTGTGAAGTGGAAAAAATATTTTTTCCATCTCACTTTTAGGAGGATTGATCACATTAACTTACTGTCTGTAAATGTCTGGAGGACAACATTATGTTAAATTGCATAATAAAGGTACCATTAAATAAACGTTCTAAAAACACGATTTTAGCCACTGCGCAGTGTCGTTCTACACTTTGCACAAAAACAAATCTGCTCTTTGATTTTACACCAACTAAATGATTTCACAATATTAATACAGTAAGTGTAACTTACTGTCTGTTCACAAATTAGGCAATAATTTGAATTTTTGACCCCTCCCTCTCCTATATAACAAATAGTTACATTTTTTTTAAACTCCCTCTAAACGTCCCCTTTATAACGCGTAACTGTGAAAATTTTAAAGTTAGATTTATTTTAGGCATGTGTTTTATGTTGTTTTTTTTTCGTTTTAGGTATGTGTTTGAACATTGATACTTGAAACAACGTTAAAAATTTAGGAACATTGTCTCAAAGGACTATTGTGAAAACTCATTTTCACAGAAATCATTCTATAATTTTCATAAATAGAATTTACAACCATGACAATTCGAATAGTTTAGTGGTTAGATTAAAATGCAACTACTTTTTATTTTCACTTGAGTTGGAAGATCTAATCAGAAAGTACTATTCCAATAAGGTTGATGCAAATATTAAAAAAGTCTACCTCTCTCGGATTTTTTTACCCAAAAATAATAATTTGAGGGGGCAACAAAAAAATTCAAAGATTTTTTCTATTTTTTCATGTTAATATATATCATTGGCTTTCTCGTACAACGAAGTTATACCAAAAGGCTATCATTTCACTCCGAAAACGATCTTTTTATAGAAGCCTCTGAGACCCGTAGCGTTATACAGGGTGTTCAATAAGTTCGAATACACTTTCAAAAAATGTTTAAAAATTGAGATTAAAATATTTCTTTTCCCGGTTCCATTTCATTGAAAGTATTGTTTATAAGGAACGTTTGTAACATTTCTTTTGAATGACCTATATTTTGTACTTGTTCACGAGCTTCAAACGTTTCTAAAGCCCATCGCAAGCGGCACGCACAATCTGCATGGGCATTTCGTTCCAGATTTTGAGAATTACGTCTTGAACTGGTACAAGTTGCGGACCTTGTATTTGTACAGCTTTAACATAATAAAGGACCAAACAAGAAAGTTAAGAGGGTTCAAATCCGGGAAGCTGGGAGGTCACTGGGAGGAAAAACCTCAAATGAGGGAAAAAAACTCCTTTCCTAGCATTGCTATCTTGCTCCTCCCCGGGACCGCAAGATGCGTCTTCTACTACGAGCTCATTCGAACTTATCATCAAATCTTTCTGTGTCGATGCCTGCACTTCTCCGGTACTACCAATCTGCTTTACTTCGGAGCCAGCCTCCACTTTGAAGTGGTTGGTGTCTCGACGACTTTAAACAACTAATTCTTCGCGATCTACTCGGTATAGTCCCCGAGGGCGAATCTAGCCTACCAAGGTCAGTCCAGCAATTCCGATGGAGCGTGGATCTAGCCGGGCGTATAGGCGTGGATCTAGCCTACACCGACGGAGAGTTCCCCGACATAAGAATTTCTACCGGTACCGATTCTCTTTGGTCGTTGCGCCATTTCTTTTGCAAAACATATGATATGCGCGATACTTTCCTCTCGACACATTTCTTCAACAACGTTCTCCAAGTTTAAGCCGGTTATTTCCCTTCGTAGTGCCTCAAACCTTGGACATACGAAGACCACGTGCTCCGGCGTCTCTTCAACGTTCTCACAATTCGGACAGAACGATGAGTTAGCATGCCCGAACCGATGCAGATACTTCCTGAAGCATCCGTGGCCCGATAGGAACTGCGTCAGATGGAAGTTTACCTCGCCATGCTTTCTATTTATCCACGTCACCAGGTTCGGAATAAGAAGGTGGGTCCACCTTCCTTTCTCCGTACTGTCCCACTTCTGTTGCCATCGAACGGATTCTCACCACCTTCCTTATGTTTCTTGTGTCTCTCCGCCGACAACACTCGATATCTTCCTCCAGTGCGATGCAGATGGGTAACATCTAAGCAATACAGCATGCTGCCTCCGACGATATCGTTCTATACGCGCTTGCAACCCTTATGGCCATCAGCCGGGACACACTTTTTAGTTTTTCACGGTTCCGCTTGGTTTTCCCCCAAGCAGGAACTCCATACCGCAGTATCGATGACGAGACACTAGCAAGCAGACGCCTTGTGCTGCTTCTTGATCCGCCAACGTTTGGCATGATCATCGTTATCGCGTTCATTGCATTCGCCGACTTTTCACAGGCGTAGTCGACATGGCTGTTGAAGTTCAACCGGTCATCAATCATCACTCCCAGGTGCTTCAGTGACCGTTTCGATGTAATTTCATGCCCTCCGACTACGATCTCCATCCGTTGGATTGCTTTGCAGTTGCTGACTAATAGCACCTCCGTTTTTTGGTGAGCTATCTGTAGCTTAACTCCATTCATCCAACTCTCGATTGTTATTATCGCCTCCGTCACAGACGCCTCCACTTCTTCGAGTGTCTCGCCCATCACTGTTAGTGACACGTCGTCCGCAAAACCCACGATTCTCACTTTCCTGGGCAGCTTCAGTGCCAGGACTCCATCTAACATCCCATTCCAGAGGGTTGCGCCGAGTATGTAACCCTGAAGAACACCCGCCGTAACACACATCGACTTTTATCCTTCGTTCGTGTCATACTTACACCAGAACTCTGCTCTGAAAGCCCAACAAACATTCACTAGTTTAACAAACATCAGTGTGATGATTCAATTCAGCACTGTGTTGAATAATGTCTGTACTATTTCTTATCGCAACTTCTGTTCAGGCTTTGTTCACACAATTTTGGAGAAGTTATACAGCTACAACATCTTATTTTGAAAAACAACTTTATTATCTGATTTGTTAAACCTTTAATAAGCATTTTACTTAGCCTTAATTCAGCTACATGTAAATATTTCGAAAATAATAACGCATTGAGTGTAACATCATCAAGATCTCCATTGAATGTATGTTGAAGAAATTGCTATTTTCATATAATCATTTTGAAATTTTCCTAAATCAGGTCTCGAACTACTGACATTTGATCATCCGCCGGTAACGTTGTCATCCGCGCCATCCTTCATTTGTAAGTTATGGCCTACTCGACGCATAACATAAATAATCGTTTGGCTGAATATGAATCATTATTGGTCTCTTATTCAACAAGTCAATCTGTCAAACTACAGTTAGTTAAAACCTGTAAAAGATGTTTAATTCAACCATTGTTCTGCCAGTCATAACCATCGCACACTGGGAAAAAATATGTTAAAAATAATGTCAAAATGATTAATTAAAATCCGTCCACAATGCTATTCATGGAGTTTACGAAAATTAAACGAATTTATATTCGGACTTACTCGAAATCTCTGAATAACCGGTATGATTGTGCCATCAATACACATGCAGCAAGTAAATAACTACACATATCGAAATTTATTTATACATATATAGAAAAACAACTAGTACATATGGAATCTGTAACAAACATGCAATATGGTAGATTTGATATGAATTTGTTTGTGTTCGTTTCCGCACAACTTTAAAACAACTGCATAAATTGAAATGAAGAATCATTGCTCCAGCAATTTTATTGGTTATAATCTCCAACACCTTAAGTGATGAACTTTGTAAAAAAACTTAAAAATCACTCTAATAAAGTATTAAAAAAATCTCCAACACCTTCATAGATCAGGAATTAATTATGTATCACGAAATAATTATGAATTGCCCCACGAATATAAAAAAAACCTGAGTGTTCTTGACAATGAATCCAACAATGTCTTGAAAATAAATCATTATTTTCCTATCCAAATATCATCAATTCAAGCCATCGCGATTTTCTTTCAAATGGAAAAAACATAATCTATTACTTATAATGTCTTCTTCCACTGTGCGATAGATCCGACAAAGGTGAAATCCAATGGTTAAGAAGGACAAAGGTTAAGAAGAATGTCTAATGCTTGCTTATTAATCTACTATTCAAACTCAATTCGACCACCCTTTTAAAGCATCACATCATAGTCGAACAAAGAATTTTGATAATCATTAGTTCAGCACATTGATAAACTTCTCCAATGTGCTGAAATGTGATAAAACTAAAACGTTAGTTCGACTTCAAATAAAGGTGGAAAACAAATAAATAGGCCAAGTCGAATATTAGTTGAATCAAATGCTGAAATGAAATCTGTCTAGCGAATTATTCAGGATCCATTTTATTCAGCTTTGAAGATCACAAATAAACAATAATTCAATTTAGATGCTTATTTGTAGCTTGTCGTTGTTTGTTGGGAGTAGCTCTTCAGAATGTGACACAGATAGCCGGGAACCCGCATTCTGTGCAGCGCTGCGGCAATAGCTTCAAAACTGTTGAACGCGTTCTTCACGTCTATCGTAACAACTGCGCAGTATCGATCTCTTATTCGCTTCTGTTTGTACGCTTTCTCAGCACTTTCGAGTACTGTCCGGATTGCATCCGCGTTGAACGCGTTCTTCACGTCTATCGTAACAACTGCGCAGTATCGATCTCTTCTTCGCTTCTGTTTGTACGCTTTCTCAGCACTTTCGAGTACTGTCCGGATTGCATCCACAGTTGATACTCTTTTTCGGAATCCGAACTGCATCATTGACAGTCCACCCTCACTGTTCGGCCGACAATGTCCATGTCATCCGCGAAACAAATAAATTGACTGGATCTGTTGAAAATCGTACCCCGGCTGTTACACCCGGCTCTCCGCATGACACCTTCTAGCGCATTGTTGAACAACAGGCACGAAAGTCCATCACCTTGTCTTAGTCCCCGGCGCGATTCGAACGAACTGGAGTGTTCGCCCGAAATCTTCACACAGTTTTGCACACCATCCACCGTTGCTTTGATCAGTCTGGTAAGCTTCCCAGGGAAGCTGTTCTCGTCCATAATTTTCCATAGCTCTACGCGGTCTATACTGTCGTATGCCGCCTTGAAATCAACGAACAGATGATGCGTTGGGACCTGGTATTCACGGCATTTTTGAAGGATTAGCCGTACAGTAAAGATCTGGTCCGTTGTCGAGCGGCCGTCAACGAAGCCGGCTTGATAACTTCCCACGAACTCATTCACTAATGGTGACAGACGACGGAAGATGATCTGAGATATCACTTTGTAGGCGGCATTAAGGATGGTGATCGCTCGAAAGCTCTCACACTTCAGTTTGTCGCCTTTCTTATAGATGGGGCATATAACCCCTTCCTTCCACTCCTCCGGTAGCTGATCAGTTTCCCAGATTCTGACTATCAATTTGTGCAGGCAAGTGGCTTGCTTTTCCGGGCCCATCTTGATGAGCTCAGCTCCGATACCATCCTTACCAGCTGATTTATTGGTCTTTAGCTGTTGGATGACATCCTTAACTTCCCTCAAGGTGGGGGCTGGTTGGCTTCCATCGTCCGCTGAACTGACGTAGTCATCTCCTCCGCTGCCTTGACTTTCACTGCCTGTACTCTCAGCGCCATCCAAATGTTCCTCGTAGTGCTGCTTCCACCTTTCGATCACCACACGTTCGTCCGTCAAGATGCTCCCATCCTTATCCCGGCACATTTCGGCTCGCGGCACGAAGCCTTTGCGGGATGCGTTGAGCTTCTGGTAGAACTTGCGTGTTTCTTGAGAACGGCACAGCTGTTCCATCTCCTCGCACTCCGCTTCTTCCAGGCGGCGTTTCTTTTCCTGAAAAAGCCGAGTCTGCTGTCTCCGCTTCCGTCTATAACGTTCCACGTTCTGCCGGGTACCTTGCTGCAGCGCGACCGCCCGCGCTGCGTCCTTCTCCTCCAGAATCTGTCTGCACTCTCAAGGGGCCCCATCGAGCTCACGCTCTTCCGGCAACGCTGCCTCGAGATGCTGCACTTATGCAGTGGCGTCATCAGGTTGCTTCAGTCGCTCTAGGTCGCACGGTGTAAAAAAATGGATTATTATCGAAGTTATGTACCTCTGATTTTTTTTCACCGAAAGTTAAGCAACGTCATTAGAAATGAGGTACGGGGTGTTTTAAAATATTTCATCGGCGATTTAAAAAAAAGTGATTTTTATTGTTTTCTTCTCTAATATACCGTACAAAAAGTCAATTGATAACCCAACAACGGATCAATCATTGTAATTAATTCTTAAAATTGAAAATATACATATTTGTAGACTTTTTTGAGTTGAAAACATATTTTGAAATAGATCTAAATATTTGAAAAATATTAATTTCTGTAATTCCTGCCTTCCTAAACTATGTTTTTATTTTTTTTGCGTTATTCAGTTTTTTTAGCAATTAACATCTTTTTCCAGCCCAAATATGGTTCCCTATTGAATGTTGTATACACATTTCTTCCTTCCGACATTCGCACTATGAGACCAGCCTATTGTCAGTCTGCCATATTTTAAAGGTTTCATATTTTCCTCTAGATACAGTGTCTCATCATTTGTGGGGTACACACCATGTACAATAACCTTACCGAATATTGTTCGCAGCACATTTTGCTTGAAAACCCCAAAACCTTACTGGCCTGCTTCTTATAATTACCACGCTTCATGTCCGAAAAAAGCTATTGGATGGAGTTATACATAGCAAATTCCATTGCCGGTTGCATGTTACGGAAGCTATATTGTTGCTATAAGCACAACTGTCTCACATTTGATTGATTCCATATTTCTGCGGGTCATTCATACTTTTATGAGCAGTAATCAGGTAAGCTGTAAAAAACCGTTTTTGCGCCCAAGTAATAATTATGATTTTATAATGTTTATGAAAATAGCTATGAAACAATCTTCAGTGAGACAAAAGTCTCCACCACTACTCTGCGATTGTTTTCTAAGGAGCTTAATATCATCTGCAAAACCTAGGAGCATATGCATAAGGTCTGTCAAGATGAAGTACATAATTACATGCAGGGACAGAGATAAGCTTAGTGTTGTTTTGCTAAGAAAGTAAAGGGGATATGTTTAAAGATGTATAAACAAAAATAACCTTTGAAATGCTGCCAAACACTGACAAACACTAGCAATGCTGTAAACACTGGCAATGCCGTTTCCTATGAAGAATGTCTGCTTTAAATAGGGTTATCTCTGGCCTACATAACCAGTTTTAGGTTTAAGTTAGGTCTCGTACATTACAGGTGAAGAAAAAGAACTCAGATGGAAACGAAAATCGCTTTTTATGATTCCTCAATACTCGGGTGGACAATTACGGAAATGAAACGTCAAAAGCAGCCTAGGATACTTTCAGATTTTTCTAGCGAAGGATACCGCGTACAATACTCGGTGAGAGGCCGAAAAAAGATATGTGGCTCATACGTATGAATTACAAGCAAAATCCATCATCAAAGGAGAAAACATTCTGAATCTCATAAAATACGGCGCTCTTCAGTGGGCAGGTTATCTAGTAAAAATATCAGAAGATAGAAATTCAAAAACAAAATTCATCAGAGAACAATATAGATGCCAGAGATAGATTATTGTTTCAGCAAAGATTTCAAAACATAAAAAATAGCACAAACAATACTTTAGGAACGCTTGAATTTAAAAAATGTTTTTCAAAATTTTATTTCCGTGTCAAGATAGGTTATCTATATAGATACGAAAAAGGCAAACAAACTACGAATGTATATATAATCAATTTTGACAATTAATTACAATTGATTGATCCTTTGTTGGGTTATTAATTGACTTTTTGTACGGTATATTAGAGAAAAAAACAATAAAAATAACTTTTTTCAAAAAATCGCCGATGAAATATTTTAAAACACCCCGTACCTCATTTCTAATGACCTTGCCTAACTTTCTGTGAAAAAAAATCAGAGGTACATGAAACTTCGATAATAATCCATTTTTTTACACCGTGGGTCGTACCGCGGCGCACAGTGGGACCAATCCCAAAAAAGACGGTCATAAATGTTAGAAGTGAATAAAATGGTCTAGCAGGCCACATATTGTGATTTTTCATTGAATAGATGGTTCCTCTTCTCGGCATCAACGATCCGTAAGCTAAAGTACAACTTTCGCAGCGAGAGGTGAGGCACCAGTCGTCGCAAGCACGCTATAGTTCTCTAAGACAACGTGCTTGCACCAAGTGGTGTCCATCAAATATCAACGGCTGGTACCGCCATGTAGAGTTCTCTTTCTATGAGCATTTCCACAGGTATTTTATTACCGATTTCAGCCGCCTCACCGCAATGCTAAGGAAAAATTCATTTTATTGTTAGAAATTGGTTTTGTTTCGTCCTTAATCGAAGTAAAGCTGTTGAGGCGCAATTACTTGATATTACGGTAAAACTCATGATATATTTACACAGTAAGTTTGGAAAATTAGAAGTAAGGGATAAAATAAAATCCTCTCCCGAAATTATCCATTGCGACTAGACATAACATTACTTGATAGTTTATCCTACTTTCATTATCAATAGTTTCAAAATATCAGAGCACAGAAGCCTGAAGAACTAATGATCACGTGGGATTTCCGTAGCAACAGTATGCGTGAGACAAGAACAAATTGTGCTAGGGTGGCGTACACATATTACGTCAGCACCTATGGAGAGGGGGGGTGGTTTCTGTCGTTTTCTTAAGCACCATGTAAATAAAAAACATTTGTTTGAAAGAAATCTTACATGAGGGAGGGGGAGTCGAAAACCCCAGAAAAAAAAATGCTCACGTAATAAGTGTACGACCCCTAGACAATTTCAAGCTGATGTCACACCATTGCATTGGGGCAAATGAGAAGTAGAAAGAGAAGTAAAAACAAATTGTGCGTTACTGCACTTATCAAAATTGATTGGCAAGACCGAAAGGACCACCGTCAGTAAAACCGAAATAACTGAGCGGGCGGAGGGTGGCGTAACCTAATTTCTTCAGGATTGGATTCCTGACAAAAAAATGAAGCTACAGTGTGAATTTCATTGATGGGTACCGATGGGTACCTTTTTGAATTTTACAATGAATGCAGCAAGAAGATAATACAATAATAATTTTATACATAATAAAGACCGAGTACTTTCTGCGCGATCAAAATTAATTTACAAACGTTTAAGCGTGGCTTTATTAGTTTTAAGGCTACACTTTGTAATGGTGCCAAATATAATAGGTTTGGGCGATGTATACGTTGTGGCTAACATAATGAACAGTAAGATAAATGTTACAAGATTTAACAGAATTAAAAATCGACAACATGCTCAACTTGTATTAACTGTAAAGGTAAGATCCACCCAAATAAAATGACTCAAAACTATGTTTAGATCATCATCAAGTATTCTACTAACAACCCATGACTCAAGTTATTAATTTGGATCATTTTGAAAAAATGGTTTTTGACCGTCTTTTTGAAGATTGGTCCTTCTGTGCGGCGGTTGTCGGTACCGAACATTGTTGATGACGGATAGTTTTGGGCGCAGTTTAACCATCACCAGATAGTGGTCAGAGTCGATGTTAGCGCTACGATATGTCCTGACGTCTATAATGTCGGAGAAGTGCCGTCCATCAATCAGGACGTGGTCGATTTGTGATTCTGTCTGCAGTGGTGATCTCCAGGTGTACCGATACGGGAGGCTGTGTTGGAAGTAGGTGCTGCGAATGGCCATATTCTTGGAGGCGGCGAAATCAATTAGTCGTAGGCCGTTTTCGTTCGTCAGCCGGTGAGCGCTGAACTTTCCAATAGTCAGTCTAAACTCCTCCTCTTGGCCAACCTGAGCGTTCAAATCTCCTATGATGATTTTGAAGTCGTGGCTTGGGCAGCTGTCGTACTCACGTTCCAGCTGCGCGTAGAAAGCGTTCTTATCACCATCAGTGCTTTCGGAGTGTGGGCTATGGACGTTGATTATGCTGAAGTTGAAGAACGGGCCTTTGATCCTCAACCTGCACATTCTTTCATTGATCGGCCACCACCCGATCACGCGCCTTTGCATATCGCCCATCACTATGAAAGCTGTTCCCAGCTCGTGTGTGTTGCCGCAGCTCTGGTAGATGGTATGATTACCTCTAAACGTTCGCATCATTGATCCCTTCCAACAAACCTCCTGCAAGGCTACGATGCCGAATTCACGGTCCTTGAGTACATCGGCGAGTATGCGTGTGTTCCCGATGAAGTTGAGAGATTTGCAGTTCCACGAACCGAGTTTCCAATCTCTTGTCCCTTTTCGTCGCGGTGATCTTCGCCGATGGTTCCGGTCCGTACTCTCTTGTTGATTGTTCGTTGCGTGAGTTTTTTGGCTGACTTGCAGGGCCTGACACCAAAACCCCTAAATTTCCGGAGGATCATTCCTCCTTATTTCCGGTAGACCATGGTGCAGTTTCACTTTAGAGTCCCTCGCTGGCACTCTCGGACGATGATCAGCCGCCCCAAACATGGAGAACAGACGCTGTTGTGAGCCGATCCTGACATGGAGAACAGGCGCTCAATAAGATTTGCACCTCCGGAGAGGAGCAAACCCCCCTTCCCTGTAAGCATACGACCATAGTTGGTTACCCGATCTTTCCTAAGGTTGCTCGTATCCCGGCCAGCCCCACGGGGAGGTAGGGATAGGAGTTGCTGGGTAAGAGGCTAAGGACCGGGAAATGGGGTCTATTTTATTCCTTAAGGTACGCGAAGTACCAATGGTACGCTTTACCCAGCATTTGCCGTGCCTCAACGAAGAGGTCCTTATTAAAGATTCTCATCTTCCACTTCTGCTCAACGGTCACTCTTCTTCGTGTTGTCGCAGGGTAGCCCAATACAATAGCAAATCGCCTGGTGATCGCTATGGGTGTACACTGTACATTTCACTGACTCTCCAGTTCATGTTCAGCATCAGCGAAGGACTGCATAACGTGATGTCGATGATAGACTCCCTCCCTACTCTCCGAAATGTGCTAACGGTGTCTTTATTTCACAATCGTACATCTAGCTTCGCCAGAGCTAGCAACTACATATGTAAATGCCGTTGATTTTGGCAATCATGAATCCTTCACATAAACTCTCCACCACTTCTTGGATAGGGAGTCTGCCCATAACTTGTATCGCACCCATTGTGTGTGTATGTGTGTGTGAATGTGTGTATGTGGGTTAACAAAAGCTAAAAAACATTAGACAACTTTTCGCATAGTAGTCCTTTGCCGATTTTCTCGCAACAAGTTTATTCGACAGGGAACAAAGTCTTGTTAATCACTATTGAATTTGAAAACGATCGGTCATTGCGTTTAAAAGTTATGAAGAAAATGGTATATCGAACCATGTAAGCCCATATAACGTTGGTGTCTTAACTAAATGCAAGAAAGGCACCACCAACGCTAGGTGGATTAATCTGGGTTTTTATTATCCTCGTCACAATCGGCCCGCAAGCTTCTCTATCTGGCTCGAGAACCTCTTTTTTATTGTTTACTAGCAGACCCGATGAACTTCGTTTCACCTAAAATTAATTATTCTCTGATTGGTTCTCGTGCTATACATAAATTTCTGTCCCCTTTCCAAATGGGGAGGGGTCTCCAATTATCTTAAGAACCATCCCTGGCCCAAAAACCCTCTGCAAACAAATTTTCACGCCGATCGATGCAGTTGTTCCCGAGTCTATATAGGTCAAACAGACAGAAATTCATTTTCATGTATATATCTATAGATTATGGTGGCTCAAAAAACAGTTTTTCAATTTTTTTTGATGGGCATCCTTCTTATTCCGTTCTATTTGATGCCCTGATGCTCTGGACAAAATTTTAGCCGAATCGGTCAACGTGCTAAACTTATTGGAAGTTTATATAGAAACATGTATGGAGAAATATCGAAAAACAGTAATAGGGAGATAGATGGCAGAATTCTGCAGAAATTAATACAAAATGTTATGCTGAAAACCGCGAGATTCTATTAGCATTTCCTCAGTTATTAATTGAAAGCTTTTCTATGCTCACCAATGCATAAGTATTATGTATTTTTTTGTGGCAAGTACAATGGATACACTACACCCAGGGTGTCGAGAAAGTTTCCAAGCTGAAAACATCCTAAACCGGACCTAGAATCGAACCATTTCATTTTTTTTAAATTTTTGGCCAGATTCATTGGTTTTGTTTCTAATTAGTCATTGGAAATAAAATCGATTTTTTCCGGTCCCTCATTTTTTGCAGAATAAGGTTTATACGAGTGATAGTTTGGTGCCGACAGAAAGTCGTCGTTCGGCAGCAGAATCACGAGCGCGCTTAGGAGGGAGAATTTTCATGAAATGCCAATAAGAAGAAGAAATGAACTTTTGCTTTAACTAACTGCAACCAAACGCTTGTCGGAACTTTGGGTTGAAATTTCACTTCGTGCTTTTCGGCCATCCGATGATTTTTCGCTAAGACGCCACTCTGCGTGAAATCTGAGGATTAGTTCCAAAACCGCAAGTTGTTTGATTTTGATGTCTGTGCTTGCGATGCATGTACGCTATTGGTTTGTTTATTAATTTCTGAACTTTTTATCGATTATCAATAATAAATACTATTTATTAAATAGCCTAAAAATCAGAAATTTCAGATAAATATAAAGAAGCGTTGAGTCTTCCTTGATCGAATGGTCAAAAACATTGGAAATCCATCAAGAAACGACTGAGATATTAACGTTCAAAGTCTATCATATTTTCGTGACGGTCTCTGACTGTCATGCTATTGTTTAGCCCATCGCCAAATCGTAGCCAGGATGTCCCGGGCACAATTTTTTTTCATACTAATTCTCAATGATTACAGCGGTCTATGTCTATTGATGATGATGACACCGCGCTTGTTACAGCCTCGCTCAATATAGAAAAGACAGTCGTAGTCCTACGTCAAAATAATGTGTATGAAACAGATCTGACATGGGAGAAGGTGCTGAAAAACCCCAAAAAAAATCTTACATAAAAAGTGTACGGCCTTTAGCAGTGCGGGTGAGTTCATATATGACTTAGCCCTAAACCAGGCTCTTTTCAAATCTGGTTTCATGATAATTCTATACCACAGGCACAATGCTGCGAAAGTGTTCGATGATTCTACGAAAACTTGTATTCCCGACTCCTCAAGGCGAGTCCTTCAAAATATGAACCATATCAATACACATAACGGCGATGCTGCCTTTCTCGTCCTTCATGAAATGTAATGCGACATGTACATTAGAAAGGTCGAAATAGCATTTCAGGGAGATAGAATCCATTATTTTCCACAAAATGACATTTATTTGCATTCATTTTAATTTAACCAATTATAGGTTAGTACAATAAATCTCTTGGATCTTTGAATTCCTTCATAATTGGCCAGTAAACAGAAAACAGAAAATCGTAAATCATCCATCGTCGTTGTCACCAGAGACCAATAGCAACTGAAACTCGGGTACGGGTAGGGGTGGAAATGAAATCTGAAACAAGCATTAGATTGGAATCCAGCCTGACATCGCAGCATAAAAAGACCCGCAGGCTCATGGCGGCGGAGCCTCCATTAAAAAATAAAGAAGTCGAACGAAATCTAGCTTGGCAACAGGTGGCGATAGTAGGACATTGCCCAGGTTGGAGATCCTTCAAGTCGACCCTTTGCACCACTCGGGGTATATGGAAGATTCTTCATATTGTTTCTACTGAAGTGTTGACCTATTTCTTTTTCTTGTAGACAGTGGTCTTGGAAGGAACTTTCGCTGCTTTATGCAATAGAATTGACGACAATTTACATTCGACTAGACAAAACACAATTAAAATTGATTCGTGCCAAAGTAAATGTGTATTTCGCGAAGCCAATTATTTGGCAGCCTCGAGCCTCCAGTTGTGCGAAAAAGATCAGCAACGATTAACGATATAGAAAAACAAGTAATTTCACCATTGCTTGGGGACACTTTTTGTTCGCTCTTGCATTAATTGATGAGCTTCCAAGGATTGCTGATATTTTTCTTTTTTCCCCTAATCAAATCCAGTACACGCGTTGAAAAAGTGTGCTCCATCGTGTTATTTTTCATTGAAATGTGGGATGTGCTATCGAATTCTGTTTTCCAAGGAACGATGTCTGGAATTGTTTTACTTCGAGGTAGCCTCCCTACTTAGTAACATACTTGTGAAGCACTGTTACTGACTGTTGCCCTCATTATAGGATTACTGCAGTAAGGAGTAAGGAGCATGCTCCTGGACTTCATCTCTTATCTCCGATATTCATCCCACGAAAAACAGAGCAATGAAAAGGAATTCGAAAAACTGAGCACATGTCTGTCTGTGCGTGTGTATGTGTGTAGCCCATGAATATTTTTTTGTGAAACGCGTTCCATATAGAAGGACTTGACCGATTCGAGTGCAACTGGTTTCATTCGACGCGAAGGAGCAAATTTCCTAGTTGAAAACTTTTTTTTTGTTTTTCAATAATTCAAGCAGTTTGGATTATATTTTTATTTTTCAATCAACAAAAACACTGTTTACATTCACACATTGATTCATTAATCATTTTAGCCGTGGCGCAACCCATTACTCTAGGGTTGGCTTTACCTTCCCGAACACTAAATGTATGAAACATCTATATGTTCGCTCCAAAGATTGACTTTTTATAGGAAAAAATGGGACTTACAGGGTTATATAAACTAATCAACTTACAATTAATTGCATATTATTCGGCAACTGGGCCGTACGAAAACCATTTTTTTGTTAAATATCTTGGCTGTGCATATGCACAGCACATGTTTCGAAATGGACAAATTGATATGAAATTTGCGAAAAAGAATCCACGTGTCTTGGAGAACCTCCTAATCTCTAGATAGGCGTCATAACCCCTACAAAACAAGACCACTTAAAGGTCACGTTTGCGGAAAAGCCATCAGAATCCGAGTACCAACCTCCACCGCGGTTAGCTCTCTTTTTTGCAAATTGAATATCTTTCGGATGCTTCAATCTTCACATGTGCTTTACTGTTGTATATCCACAGTTAAGCGAGTGCACATTGTTTATTAAACGAGAGGATCACACTCCTGACTGTGGATAACAGTACAGCACATGTGGAGATTGGACAAATCAAGCATCCGAAAGATATTCAATTTGCAAAAAAAGAGAGTCTTACAGAATATTATGATGTGGTAAAAACTGTAAAGTATGTACAATTCCAATTTTTCGAGTCGATTTTTACACACCTTAGTTGAAATGAAATCTGTTTCAATCAGACAATTATGCTTGGAAACTCTACAATGGAATAAAATGACCCTATGTTTTTTCGCTAAGTTGTCGAACAAACTACAAAAAACTGTATTTATTAAACCGTCTAAGACGAGTACTTTCCATTTAATTCCACTACGTTTTATTATCTTTGCAGATACTTATTTCGACCTCAACTGTTACTCCACTCAACTATTACGCTAGATACCTAATTTAATGAATCTCATTTTCCGACTTTATTTACCTATACAACTAATTACCTTATTGCTTGGAAGAAACTTGAAGAGCCATGAGCTGCCGTTTCCCCGATCCTTATTAAACAGCGCTGTTTGTACCTGTCGGTAGATTTCCAAACTCTCAGCTAGATCAAGTTTCCATGGGGAAGAGACATTTCTTAAGGTCACTCTTGATAGAATCCAAGTTTCAAAGTGCTCGCGTTTTCGGGGGCACACCACTCGATACAGAGGCGGCAAACAACTGTCATTTTTGTTGATTCAGCTTTGCTGCATCGCAGCATGCGTGAAAAAATAAAAATGACAGTTGTGCGTTGCTTCCGTATCGAGTGGTGTGCCCCCGAAAACGCGAGCACTTTGAAACTTGGATTCTGTCAGGAGTGACCTTAAGATTATAATATTTGATGCCGTAATTGGGTGATTTTCCTTATACACATGCTCTGCTACCTTAGATCTAAATTCATAATGTAATCCCTTATCGTTTTCTCTTTTCGCCTTACTTACTTTCGCCATATGATCCTTGAACCTTACATCTATTGATCTTTTTGTTTGGCCTACATAGATTTTTTTCACATTGGGAACAATTTATTTTATGAATGCCTGCCTTATTTAACATTTCTACTTTATCCTTCGTTGAACCCAATAAAGACTTGAGTTGGTTGCTTCTACTGGAGAATACTAGATCGATGCCGAATTTCCTTAGTCGAGAGCATATGTAGCTGGTTGGCATTGTGTTTATCATATGAGACCGAAACTCTTTTTAGCGGCTCATCGATAGGTCCTTTCCTTCTTGTTGATATTCGCTCGTATAGTCCTCTCCTGGTATCCGTTGATCTTCGCTGTTTCCAGGATGTGTTGTAGTTCCTTCGTTTTTTCTTCTTCGCTCAGGGGTATCGTCTGCATCCTGTGGATCATGTGATGAAATGCTGCCATTTTATGTTTATACGAATAGTTTGATGTATATGGGATGACTCTCATAGTGTTCGTAAGTGAATTAAATGGTAAGTACTAAACTCGTCTTAGACGGTTGAATACATTCCACTAAAAAGAGCTTACAATATTTTTTTTTCTGTATTACTAGTTAACAATAACATATACTATAATTAAGAACGTTTGGCGCGCAAAACTCAAAAATGATAAAAATCGACATGGGACAGATATGCTTGGGACGGCAGTGTAGTTAATAACCCTGTGAGAAAGCTGATAGCACGACAACTTTTGGGAAGTAGCTGAGATGGAGGCACTGATTAAATATCAGCTAGGGTAACGATGGTATTTTGGACATCTGAATATATTTTGGACTTTTGGCTATATTTTGTTTATTTTGTTACATAAATGTGGTTATAAATGTGATTATGAAAGAGGTCAAAAAGACACATGATTCCTACTTATTTAAAGGAAGCTAAGTCGAAAAACACGCAAAATATAACCAAAAGTCCAAAATATATTCAGATGTCCAAAATACATCATTTACCCTATAGGTGCTCGGAAAAAGGTAGCATTCATATGTTTAAGTTCGAGATCCAGGATGTTGTCGAAGCCTGGAACCATCAAATTTTTTCGATGACTTGATACAGGTCGTCAATTCGCCAGCTGAGATCTTCATTTCCTCTGAGAAGTCGTTGGTAGTCAGATGATGGTAGATTGCACGCTCGTTAATGGCTGCTTCGTGTGAATTGCTGATGTTCTGTCCAAGATTGTGTGAGCTGACGAAGTGACGACCTAATTCGGCGATCTTCTTTGCAGGAGCGATCTTTAAAACCATTGTCGTCTAATAGGATCAAAGGTGGAATGGGTCGAGGCTTGAAGAGAAAGGACACGTCTGTAGCCTTTGAATGTTCTTCACTGATACACACCTTGTTTAGCTAGCGTATTGCAGTAAATTTTTGCATGAGAAAGGCAAAACTATGATAGTTTCACCTAGAAGTTTCGCTACATTTTTTGCAGTTAGACACACGAACATCTTATCAAAGAATTGATTTTGGACTGAAATGATACTGCTTTCACTTGAAAGTAGGTACGAATGATACAAACATTTGTTGCATCTACTGGACCACTATGTGACGATGCCATTTAAAAATCCTTGCCTCACACTGATTTTCGTTTTCTATAATTAGAGATACATGTTAGTGGCTTCTCAGTTGTAACAGATGATTTATTTCTACGTTTTTATTCCCTGTTTTGACTAGATTGGATTGACAGACTGGATAGCATGTAAATTCAAGTGATATATTAACCATTTTGGCACGATTATAGTCTCAGACAGACGAAAATCAAGCGTCTGGTAAATACATCACCTGTTTTTCTGAGCTCAAACCAATGTTGCGCTGCAAGTCGCAAGGTTCATTCACTGTATGCAGGTACATCGTTCGTTTTTTTCTTTTTCTAAAATAGCAGACAGAAACAGAAAAAAATCAATTGTTTCAATATAGGAATCAGGTATTCCCGGTATTTTTGATTATCTTATGGCCTTTTCCGTATATGCATGATACATATTTCCCTTGTTATGGAATTTTATTTTAGATAATACAGCCGAATTAAACCTTGTCAGACCCAAGGGATCATGTATGCCCCTGAAGCAAAAAATCGTATAATGTATAAAATCGCAGGATGAATGAAAGTGAACACTTTTTACGACAATATTTAATTAAATTTCCGGAGGAATGTCCGAAGGAATTCCTAAAAAAAATCTAAACAATTCCTGGGTGATGTTCTAACGATATCCCAAAGGGATTTCTTAAGGAATTACTGGAAGAAATTCTTTGAAAAATTCCTGGAGTAATTGCTGAACGCATTTGGGGTCGTCCAGAAACCACGTGGTCATATATAAGGGGAGGGGCGGTTTGGAAAATGACCACGATAAGCCACATAGGGGGAGGGGGGGTGAACCACGTGGTTTTTTTTAACACGAAAATTTTTTGGTGAATAACAATAGCGGTGTAAAAAATACAAATCATTATAATTTAATGATTTTATCATTAAACGCAAAGCGCATCTTAGGGCCGATGCCCACGTAGCGTCTTTTCAACTCAGCGTTAAAAAGACGTAGGTGTGCATCGAGAAAAACCGGTAACGCAGCGTCGGTCGCAACGCCGATGCATATCTGCGTTATTTGACCATCTTAGTCTTAGATTTCCATAAAAAAATAATTGTAAAACAGGTTGCGATTCAGTCTCAATTTCCACAAAAAAAATATGAAAAGGAAAAATGGAAAATTATTTTTTTTAAATTCCGCCGCCGATGGTTTTTGGCGTCACGCCGCCGACACTTTTGCATCAGCGGACTGTAGCTACAATTTTGAAACATGTTCATGTTTTTACAATAATTCAAGAAAAAAATTTCGAAAGAATTTCTCGTGGATATTCAGGAAAAATCCAGTAAAAAAATTTCCTGTAAAAACTTTAACATTACTTTATAGGGTTACTGCTCCTGGACTTCATCTCATAGCTCCGATATTGGTCTCACGAAAAACAAAGCAATGAAAAGGTATTTGGTTTGTTTATTATTTTTGTGATTTTTTTCAGCAGTAAGTACGCATGTTAGCAAAAAGAAGCGACGAAATTAGTGCCGTATTTCTTTGTTTCGCGATGAGATGAATATATGTTCAGTGAGATGGAAAATGGAACAGTTCCCCTACAATCCTGATGAAGTGATTCTCTCTGAAAAATTTTGCTACAAATTGTTAATGAAAAAAAAACAAGACATCTCCAGTGTAAGTTCCGAAAATTTTCCTTAAAACTCCGAAAAGAATTCGATGTGAATTCTGTCTGGAAATTCAAAACAAACCCGTGGGAAATACATACAATTTTTGGTGGAAAAAAATTGTTCATATTTTATTTTTTTTTACATTCTAATGAATTTCTTCGATAAGTTCTTCCGAATCTTCACCAGAAATTTTTCTTCATTTCCAAAAATAGTTTTTCGAACATTTTAAGGAGTACACTTCAAAATGTTCAGTCTCCAGTTAGCCTTGCGAGCAAAGGCGTAGGATTGCCAAACCGGAGATGGCGATTTCGATTCTCGTTCCTGTCTAGGATGTTTACGGGTGGGAAACATTCTCGACACCCTAGGTATAGTGTATCCATCGTACTTGCTACACAAGATATATAATCGTGCAATGGCTGGCATATTAAAGCATTCAATTTATATCTGATGAAATGCTAATAGAATATACTAAGTTGAAAATTAGACCAACTTCCAGTTGGTATGTGGAGCCATAAAAAAAGAAGACTTCTAAATTTTTCAAGAAAATTTCTGAATTTCCAAGGGATATTAAACAGCCAATGCCACATGAAACACTTTGATATTTCCGTTGATTTTTTGTTTTTGGATTTTTTTTTTCAAATTTGGAATTTTGAAATGAAAATTTTCAGCTAAACATTGATTTAAATCTTCACCATGCAAAGATGCACAGGAAAATATTCAGAAATTTTCCTAGAAAATTACCTAACTCATCAGAAGATCTTTAAAATTTTGATTTATTTTTTAAAGGAATTCCTACTGGAATTGCTTCACAAGTACAACCTTTACAATTACAACAAAAGTACATTATTTCTCTCTCTGGTCTGGCAAATGACCACGATGAACCACAGGGGGGGGGGGGGGGTTGAAAGTCTTAAAAAATATGACCACGTGGTTTCTGGATGGCCCCTTTCTTAAAAAGTTCGAGGGAATTCCTAAACCATATGAGAAAGAAAGAAATTTGGGTATGTTTCCCTGATACAATTTTCGTAGGTATTTCCAAAGAATTTACCGTAGAAATTCCGACCAAGAAATTCTTTAAACAATTCATCAAGGATTTTTTTAAAGGTTTCCCAATAAGAATTGTTGAAGGAATATATTGATGCATTTCCAAATGAATTTCTGGATCTATCCTCTAAGTAATTTCCAGATACTTTGCCGAAAAAATCACTGCAGGGAACTCCGAAGGAATTCCTTCGGAAATTCCTTAAGAAATTCGTGTGAAAGGAATTGCGGAGGAATTACGGGAGAGAAAGAAATTTTCGAAAGTATTCCTAAAGGAATTTCCGGAGGTAATTCTAGATTTATTTGTGGAAGATTCTTGAGGAAATTCCTTCAGGAATTTTGTAATGAACCACTGGAGGAATTTTCGATGTATTACTTAAATCTACGATGGAATCCCTGGAAGAACTTTTGAACGTATGCTTGAAAGTACTTCTGGATGACTAACCAATTTATTTCGTGGGGTTGTTTTTTTTACGAAAAAAAATGTGTGGAGGACTTTCTGAACGAACTTTTGGATAAATTCATGAAATATCATCTGGATGAATAGTGGACAAATTCCCGAAGAAACTCCTGAAGTAACTTCATAAGGAATTCTTGAGAATATCCGAATAAGTATGATGATAGCTCGACTGCAATCCCGATTTTTTTGGGTCTGAAGTAATATTTTTTTCCATAAATGAATTTGAATATTGCATTCAGCAGATCGATATGAAAGTTTTTGATTGCAGTACTCAAATCAATTCATTAAAAAAATGTTACTTAGGACCTTCATTCAACAATTTCTTCAGAAGTTCGTTGAAAAATTCTTTTCGAAAACCTATCCAGGTTGTGTTTTAGAAATTCCTCCAAGAATTTCTTATAAAATTTCTTCAGGAAATCGTTCAGATATTCTTTTGAAAACTCCTTCAGGAATAAATTATGAAAGTTCCCCAGGAGCCCATTTGAATATTCTTACAAAAAAACCTCTCAAACAGCCTTTGTAAATTTCTCCAAAATTTCTTTAGTAAATCAATGTAATATTCATTTCAAAATTCCTGCAGGAATTATTCCGGCAATTTTGTTGAAAGAATTTTTACGAAAAAAAAATTGAAGAATGAAATAGGAAATCCTAAAGGAATTTTCGGAGGAGTTTCTAAAGGAAACTTTTAAAGGATTTCCTGAAGAATTTTCGAATGAAATTTTTAAAGATTTCACCAAGAAATTCCCAAAAGGAACGAAGGAAGAATTTCTGAAAGAATTTTCTTAAGGGATTCCCGGAAGAATACTCAAAGGGAATTTCGAAGAAATTTCAAAACGAATCTCCGAAGGTCTAAAGAAGAGTTGCTGAAAAAAAAATCCGGATGAATAAGTGAAGGAATTCCTAGAAATTTTTCCAATCTTTTCATATTCATATTCCGAAAAGAATGCGTAAAGTTTTTCGAAATGATTTTTGAAATATTCTTATAATTCCAGTCTTTGAATTTCCAAATTATTTCCGCAATTCCGTTTTTGTTTTCAATTTATCTTCGGAAATACCTTCGGATACTCGAAAATAAGATACTTTTGCAACCAATGAATTATTGGCAGGGGCTGATTTTCAACCCGCCGCTGCCAGCATCCAGGCGCTATCGTTAGGTAGGGAAAATACCTATTCTTGGCAGTCTAAGACATTCGCCAAATTGAATGATAAAAATAATGAATAATTACACTAAAACACAGGTCCAGTTTAACTGGTATACATTTGTATGCTCTTTCTTTGATGGTTGGTGTTCACTAAATATAACAGCTTCTACCACAAACTGAGTAAATTGATTATAAAGTAACAGGTTAACGTTTCTTCTGTTGGCATAGCAATTTCTATTATCAGCAATGAATTTGCTCCCTTTAGCAACTAGACATGGAAGTAGGAAACTGGTAATGTATTGGTGCCAAATGCTGATTGTTTATATCCTCGAGTAGTAAAATTCATTCATATTAATCCGCCGCACGCTCATCTCGCTTCACTCAATTTTGGAACAAACTTAATTGTTTATCAAAACTGGTTTAAAGCCAAACATTAATTTTTAGCCTCGGCATCAATTTTATGTCATGTAGACATATAGGCAAAAGCATTTAAACACATTGTGAAACAAATTTAACCCTTATGCGGCCAACAAAAAACAGACGTGAATGGCAGATAGGGTACTCGTGTACCCAGATATTGACCGTTTCATAACTTTTACCATTTTCAACCTATTTGAATAATGTTGGCCATTTTAGAGAAGGGAACTTATATGCTTTTTGTTCGCTGTCAAGATTTACATTTTTTGTCTTTTGTAATGCCTTAGAGTCTTAGAGTTTTGTAATGCCAAAAGTCTATCAACCAGTTTCAAATAAACAACTTGCTCTTTGCGGTCCTTACATGATATGTTTGTTTCATCAAAAAAAATCATGGTGGTTGTGTACAAGACACGACCGCTCGACATAACTACGTAAAACCAAATCTATACACATAAGAATGAATTTTTGTCTGTCTGCCCTTATAAACTAGGAAACGGCATGAACATTTGTATGTAGAGGTTTTTGGAAACGATGAAGATTCTTATGATGGTATTAGACCCCTACTCTTCTGGAAGGGGGAGTCCCGTACAAATGAAGTACAAATTTCTGCTTTAATCGAAAATTCATCTTATCACGAAATTCATATCATAACACATTATATATACATTATCTGTATTTGTTATTGAGTTTTGTGGCTTATTAAAATCTCCCTTGATTTTTTTTTTTTTTCAATTTACGAGAAGTTTTTAAACGGAGACCGGAGATAAACGAAAATCGGCTTTCTTGGTGATTTTTTCTTTTGTTTCTTCATTTTCACTCCCCATTCACTTTTCGCGAAAATTTGTGGTAAGCAATTTCAATAAATTGTGTTTTGACGGGAGTAATTAAAAAACGATTCCAAGCACGGAAAATATAGAGATGTTGTAAGTAAAAATATGATATAATTTAATCGATTATGAGTTGATGCTTGTTTTCATCGTTTTTGTTTCTTTTTCTTTTCTCGTTCCAGAGAGCGAGTAATGGCGCTTAAACCTAGGCCTATATGTACACTGATGTACATTAAGTATTTGTCATGTTTTCATAGTCATCTGTCTGAATTTATGCGAATACTTTTGCCCATCAGTGTATAAGCCAGAACACCAGACTAAAACTGTGTCCCATCCCAAGACGTCGAGGACCCAAGGAGTGTACATTAATCTTCTTAGCAAAGTCACTCCCAACGATACGTCAATCATCTTTCCCCCTGAATGTGAAACGGTTGGTACGGCTGTCCCCGTTTCTTCCTTTCGTAGATTCAAAACTCTTCGTTGATCATGTTATTTATTACTAAATAATCTGATTGCCGGGGAGTTCTGGATTTTCTCCCAAATTCAAGCCTGCACGGTGGGCCTGGCCGTTTTAATACTTGTGTCGTATCTATGATATGCTGCAAATATTAATGCAGACAAGAAAATGCTCGGGGACACAACCGACATTTCCAGGATGCTTTTCAATACTGGCTGTGCATGTGCTAAGACAAGACAAGACAAGACAAACGAAGCTCGTCGGTTCTGGTAGTATAGTAAATTAACAATATATTCCACCTCGTGAGTCTTCATATGTTGAATAATGGGCAGCACTGTCCTATCCAGCCGCTGGAGCCACCCGCCACCCCATTCTTACACTACGTTTCACAGTTGAATAAAAAATAATACCCTAAAAGTAGGCAATTATTTATGGTTGAAATGCGCTATGTAGGAACGGGGATGGTTATGTTTTTTTTTGATGAGCTTGGAAAGTATTGAAGTTGCAAAAGGAAAACGGTCCTGTCAGCCACATAAGGGTAAAAATACTACGGTGTTGCTATTACTTTTGATTGATGATCAGCTTAAAAATCTGAATAGAAGCATTTGTATTTTAACACTTTTTTTTAAATAAATGGCATTGCCGGATTTTTTGTTCGTATTTTTCCTAAAATCAAATCACAAAGAATTGTGCGTGGTATCTTTTTAGCGTGTGTTTGATATGCTCACAAACACATTCTCCCGCTCTATTCCGAAGTGTGCTGCTGCCAAAGAAAACGAACAGTGCCGATTTTATTTAGTGAAATATAGAGCAAATATTGCATAAATTTGCTCTTTGTGGTGATAATCAAGTGGTGATAAAGTGTAAAAAGTAGTTTACGTACCTAATTTGTCGTGTCATACGCAATAAAGAGGAGAAACAGGCGATCCAAAAAGTAAGTAACAGTTTGCTTTTCGTGCGCTGCTTTCTTTGGCAATGCAATAATGGCAAGGATTTCGTAGGTGCAAATTTGTTTCGGTGATTAACACATCAAATCTTGTTACTTCTACACAAACAATTTATTTAAATGAAAGCTTAGACTTGAAATTGTGTGATTGAATCAAAATTATGTTCATAAATAGTGTATGTTTGCTGGAAAACGCAAATATTGTTGAGGGTGCCAACAACTGTCGCACCCTGCCAATGCCGTATTCTACCCTATATGCGCAAATAGCCAGTATCTAACGTGGGTTGGTTTTTTTTTCAAAATTAGGAACTTTTCATGAAAAAATATTTTGTACCGGCAAGGATGTTATTGATCATTTAGTAATTTATGTAGAAAGGTGTCCGCTTCTACGCTTACCAAATATTCGTTCGATGAAGGTGCTTAATTTTGAGAAATCGAACTTTAGATGTATTTCGCCATACTGATTTCAGAAAGTTAACTTGTGTGCCACTGTAAGCACGCTCAAAGTAGGCGATTCATTAGAATCCACGCTCAATAATAGTAGCTTGTGCAACTACATAGTTGTAAAAAGATGATTGTACGTTGTACTACACCCAAAAAAACAAATCTTGGCATATACAATTCTGTAAGCTTTTTATACAAATATTGTATTAAAATCTTCCGAAATTGTATATGCCAAATTATTATATTCTGTAAGGTTCTTATGCAGAATTGTATTAAAATCTGCCATCCGCTGGTTGGGACGAGTGTATGTCATTGGTATGGAAAAGTAGGCCGTTTATTTTCTCCATTTGTTTGCATGCTTCCTTTATTCAACGCAAGCAAAATGGCTTGTAATTTTCAATGAAATGATGCGTTCATAGACCAAAACAATTTAAAAATATTTGATTCTCGTGATTCATTCGAGGTTCAAATCTGCAGAAAATATAACTTCATAATGAAATATTCGACTTGTCTTCCAGTATTCGACTCGAGGTCGAGAGCCAGTATAAATCTTGTAACCTCTGTGATAGCGTTATATCCACACGTACGGCTTATTCAAATGCTTATATGGTTATATGGGAATCTTGCCTTCCACCTGTAGCCCTTCTCAGGTTATTATCTAGTGTACGGCTCCTTAATTATTGTCTTAAGAGAATGATTATTGATTATCGGAAACATCTATTGCCAGCAAGGATGGGTTGGCTGCTGTATTCATCTTTCCCACATTCGCGTTCATTGTTCATCACCGGTTATGCCAAAACAAATAAATTAAAACCCATTTGTTGCGTTGAAATTTATCAGCCATTGTGATTGTTTGCCCAGTCCCCCTATCCAAAAATTAAGATAGGTATGTACAAAATTCTGTTATAGAATATTATGTTTAGAAAATATTGCAGCTGTTGTATATAGAAAAATGTTTTTATTTTAAACAACTATTTCCCCTCATGATGGGACTGATGATATGCAAATTGTAGGAGACAGTGTGAGTCGCCTTCGAGATTTTTGAGCATGTGCCGAAATCTCATATATTTTCAGCTTCTGAACAAATGTACCAGCTATTACATCATTCTTATTTGTCCTGTCTATACTTCGCTTCCAGTGAAACCCAGAATATTCTTAAAATTCGCGATACAAGGAAATGAAAACATCAAAAATTGTCATGCCAACAATCATATCAAAATTCAAAATTCTCCACAATTAAGACCTTCGTCAGGGGTTTCCGTTCTTGAACACGTTTTAGAGCCCATTTATCAACCTTCTGACGAGGTGGCCGAGAGGTTAAGGCGTTGGACTGCTAATCCAATGTGCTCTGCACGCGTGGGTTCGAATCCCATCCTCGTCGGGCAATACTTTTTGTTATGCATATTATCCATAACAAAAATGAAAAATAGCAATCATCAAAATCAATCAATACTACTACGACCAATCAATTTTCATTGAAGATTATCGTTATTGATTATCGTTATTGATAATAAAAATAAATTAGCAACTAATAAATGGTTGAATTTGAAATATTCTTGCTTTTTAATACAAGCATTGCTTGACAAGATAATAATATATGTATATCCGTAACTAGTTCTTTGACTGCTCTACAATCGGATCAAGCTAGCTACTTATGATGAGATTCGTTCAATCTTTTCAATGGTGTGATGCAGTGTACGTAACCATCAGCACATCATTTATGGCAGAATAAAAACATCTGTGTCAGTCGGTGAATGATGAGTTTATAGACTCCTTTGCGCCATAAATATAGAAACTCATTCCCCATCTAGCTGTTATTAAATTTTGTTCACCTGTTTTCTATTTTCTTTCATTTGCATTGCATGTTCCCCCTTTCACTGCGTGCGCTCATGCATCTGTCCGTTGATGATGGTTAACCTTGATACCCGTTGTGCTGCTGCTATTATTATTATTATTTTGTTTTCATTCATCTGCCGCATGCGCCGATAAAGATGGTTCACACCAATGGCCCTGTCCTTAGAGGTACATATAAATCGTTGCGTTGTTCAGTATTATTCAACCACACCAAAGCTGTTGCTTTCATTCTCTCTTATGTACCGTTCGGCAACGAAGACGTCATTCGTCGCGTTTCGACACACTACTACATCGTTAGGTTATTCAATGGGATTACGTTCATTCAATAACCTTTAGCTTTTCATTCAAAATTGACAACGAAAGAACTGAATCGGCTTTGTGCACGGCAACGAACATATGACGAGGTGGCCGAGAGGTTAAGGCGTTGGACTGCTAATCCAATGTGCTCTGCACGCGTGGGTTCGAATCCCATCCTCGTCGAATTGTTTTTTTGCTGCGGAAGATAATTGAGGAAATAAAACAGTAGAGGCTTTCTCTACATAGGCAAACTATCCATTTACATTATTTTCATATAGGGGTAATGACGGCTTTGGCAGGTTTTGTTCTATTATTGGCAGGGGGGTTTTTTATGACTGATTATGCTCAAATTTGGCCTAAACATTCTTTGCGTATCAAAGAATATTGTGGCCAAATTTCATAAAATTCGGTCGACAAAAACCCCCTGCCAATAATAGAACAAAACCTGCCAAAGCCGTCTGTTCCCCTAATTGAATGCTTTTCAATCGTTGAATGATGCCAGTGAGCATTTCGTTGAGAAAGGTGATAAAAAATATAGGGAAAAAGACGGATTTGGCAGGTTTTGTTCTATTATTGGCAGGGGGGTTTTTGTTGTCCGAATTTATGAAATTGTGCCACAATATTCTTTGATATGATAAGAATGTTTAGGCCGAATTTGAGCATAATCAGTCATAAAAAACCCCCCTGACAATAATAGAACAAAACCTGCCAAAGCCGTCATTCCCCCTACTTGTCTAGTCACAGAATCAATCATAAACTATAATAAAACAGGGTTACCGCTCTTGGACATCATCTCATCATGTTAGCAAAAAGAAGCGACGAAATTGAATAGTGATCAACTAGAGCAGTGATCCCCAAAGTGCGGCCCTCTGAGCCTTTTCCTGCGGCCTGCAAAGGATTTCAGAAAATACATTACATGTGGCATATTCATGAGCATTATAATAATATGAAAAGCTTTTCGTAGTGCCCGTTTTGTCGTTGTACTTGAGAAACCTGTCAAGTTCACATCATTATGATGTTGAATCACCATATACAAAGCATGAATCGTCATTATACTTAGATGTTATTGTCCCGAGCCGTTTTAATAGTATAAATGTGTATTTTTTCGCAAATTTAAACAAGTTAAATGTGGATTTTCTGGTGGTGAAATGATGTTGTCATTCACTGTTCCGCAGGCATTGAAACATGATCTGAGCACAGGATGCTTGTGCAAAGATATTATCCATAATCAAAGAGCGGTCGAAACAGATATTATCATTTGAGCAAATTATTATGATCTTGATAGCCATCGTAGATCGGTTTTTGTTCACGTTGCAAAAGTGTTGCTACAACAAAAATTCTACCTAAATAGATATTTCTCCATGATGAACAATGCACTTTATTTACTGAACGGATAGATAAGTGAGATCAATAGCCCATCATTAATAGTATCTTTGCTCAGAAGATCAAATGATGGGATAGTTGACAATGCCTGCTGCTCCGTAACAAAAATACTTTCATTCTTCAGAATAAGCCAGGAATTGACGACTATCGACTATCATTTCAAGAATTATACGCTACGAAAAATATCCAACGAATGAGAAGGTTTTAATTAAAATGTAATTGATCGGAAAGTATGAGAGAAGATTTACTCAATTTCTTTTCAACTCTTCTTTCCAACACCATCTCACCTGGCTTCAAAAACACGTTTGAAACATATCTAGGAACTTTTTTCAAATGGGCGTAATTGATTCTGACCTTGATTTTTGAAACGGCGATTGTGCTCTTAATTCAAACTATTTCAGTGAACTTTTGTGTCCAACAGAAAGAACAGATTCCTATCTATCTAGTAGTAACGTCAGTTGTTCCAAATATGCTGAATTGGAAGAGTATTAGCCGTTTCAAATTTCAAGGTCAAATACAGTTACGCCTATTTGAAAAAAGTTCCTAGATATATGTTATTCACGTGTGTTCAAAATTTTGTAATCGGTCGACATAGGTATGATCATTTGGAAAAATAGCTCTGATTTTTTTCCACTAACTGAGCCGAAAAGATGTTTCGATTTAAAGAATTTTCTCGTCTGCTATCACAAACACAATAGTATCGAGATCGATTCAAAATCATGTATGTAAGCATGTTATTCGAAAATGACATAAATGAAAAATTTTGATCAAATACGTAACAGGTGTGGCCTTCTCAGTCTGAGGATAATCAAATCGGCTAGATTTTGAAACTACCCGACGTTTTGGCCGAATATATTTGGCCTTTTTCACGGAAAATTATTTGAAAAGGTCAAATACATTCGGCCGTTCATTTTGTATTATGATATATAATTCTAAATGAAATGAAAAACAAATGATGTAAATGTACTGCGAATGCAACTTGTTGCGAGAAAATCGGTTAAGGATTACTATAAGAAATGTTGGCTAATGTTTTTCGGTTTTTCATGTGCACACGCACACATACACACGGACAGACAGACATTTCTCGCTTAACTTTTCAAAAGGACCTAAGTAACATTTTTTTCATGAATTATTTTAAGTACTGCAATCGAAAGCTTACATGTTTTTCTGTTGATTGCGCTATTCAAATTAATTCATGAAAAAAATGTTACTTAGGTCCTTTTGAAAAGTTAAGTGAGATTTGTTCAGTTCAACGAGCTGAGTCGATTGGTATAGGATAACATCAAAAGTCTCCGAGCATTATATAAAAAGTTCCACTTTGGAGTCATATGATAACCTTTTGGTACAACTTTATTGTACGAGAAAGGCAAATTAAACTATTGGACTACATATAGGACCGCTCAAAGGCTCATTCTTAGACTGATCCTGTACTGCGCCTACTCGCATATCAGTTCCATACTAATTTTTCGCAAACTGAGACAATAGCCATTGAAATATCAAACAGTTTGTATTTTTTTCAAATTAAACAAATTCAATCACTGGCTTGCTGATTCTGAAGTTGCCTCCGTGGTATAGTACTAATGAACTTTATAGAATTTCTAATATTGAGACATTGTAACAAATGTCCAACAAAATAATTTCCAATTTTAGACAAAAATCATTACAATCTTCTATTGCAATGATTAGCTCCTTGTACCCTTAGTATAAATTAGGTTAAGTTTAGTTTAAGTTGAAAACATTGTAATTCCTACTTGAGATCGAAGTAGACAACGCGTGTGAATGGTTGAAACATAATTTCGCTGTCACAAATTTTCGTCTGTTTCTGTATATTACAAAATATTTCTGTAGAATTTAATTCAAATACATCATCACATGGCCTCCAACTTATCCGTTTGAGAATTGATCTACATTCCTCGATAGTGCCACGGTACCAGCTGTCCGATATGTTCCGCGATTTAATCCCGTGCCAATATGTATGATAGTGTTACCATCCGACGTCGCGGTCATGGTGTAATGACTACCGAACAATTGTCCAGCAAACATTAGTGAGAAGAAAATTATGTGCGTGTTTCGAATTTTAAACGTCAAGAGACAGCCGCTGATTTCTGCAAGGATGATGAATTTATTTAGTGCTTCCACAAATCGCACCCATGCTTTGAGACCCGATTCAAGAACTCAATTTTCCATAATCTGAACGTTTCCTAATATCTGCTCATTTCAAGGTGTTAAATCAAAATTGTGAGCTGGTACTGAGCTGAATCAACTTGACTATAGCAGCCAGGACAATAACAGCTATCGGAAGCTGATAACCCCACATGAAAATTTCGTAGCCGCCACGTGGTTACCACGATTTCATTGGAAGCAAAGGAGAATAACAAATGCAAACTTTAGGAAATTATGTGGTCTCTTCGGATATCCTTGGTGTTTGCTATTCAAAATTGGAGCTTTTTTGGACAAACTAAATTGGTGAGCACGTTCCAGTTCTTTACTTTTCTTTCCTTCATTGCTTCATCAATCTATACAAAAAAATGAACTAAATACGTACAGGGCATCGTTTGCTGCTATTGCCGCGGATATTGTGGGAGTCCCAGGTATCCGGTTCACGCTTTAGTCTGCAATGGTGGCTATTCTCTATCTACTCCCTGAGTAGTTAGTATGAATAAGGGCGTCCTTATGAAGTTTTGCTGTACCTGTTATGAACAACTAGTACATCCCTTTCCCTCCACATCCTGAAAAAAAACATTTCTTCCTGCAGATGTGATTCCTTTTTGTCGTACTAGTTGTCGTAACAAAAAGGGCACCATTACGGAGCATGAGATCTGATCAAATTATTCGTAGTACTACTTAATCAACGCCCCTTGTTGGGTGAGGGATAGAGGATGACTCACACACACACACAAAACATTGTAATTCCTACTTGGTTCAATTCAACCAGAGGAAATATCCTAACTGCCAGAGGAAATTGAAATGTATTAAAAATAACTAAAAACGTAACATAGCAAATAAGGATGGTAGTGTTAAGAAAACACGGAACACCTAGTCTAAGAGATGAATGCATGTATTAGATAATTAGCAAATAAAATCAGTTTAAAAAAACAAAAAAAGCAACGAAATTGGTGCCGTATTTCCTATTATCGCGATGAGGAATATATGTTCAGTGAGATGGAAAACGGAGCAGTTCCCCTAGAACCCGTGCATTACAATATGAAATGTTCATCATCATTGGCGTAACTACAGGGGGGCTAGGGGGGCGGGATGCGGGCTGTAGCTACTTTGCATAAGTATAGTACATAGAATTTTATATAGTATTTAATTTCGAACTAAATGCTAATGCTAAATAATAATGCTAAACACGAAGGATTTTACGTTCCTTTGATTCTCAACCCCAGGAAGTTGGAGTAGGAACAATGAATGCTGATTCAATGCTGGTTGAATAAATAACAGTAACAATCTATCAGAACAAACACAACTTCCGAGATTTTGAGAGGGAGAAGAGAATTTAAGTAAAATACTTAACGGCTTATATGGTCTTAATATTGAGACAATATAAAATTTTATAAAAATATTTAAGATTTACAGAAACACAGAATGTTTAGGTTAATGAAAAAAATCTAACAAATCCATTAAAATCGGTTTTTAATGGATTTTATCAGCAAGTAAGCAAGTGAATCCTTGAGGATTTTAAAGTTTTTCCAGAGTGTCGTTCACAGATAAAAATATGTTGTGATTTTAAATGTTTTTTCATGCACATATTTGGAGCATGCAAATAAACGCAATATTAACCCTTAAAGGCGCAAGGCGATTTTTTTAGAAATCGTCAGAAATATTTTTAACGTAAATAACCATTGAAATTATTAACATTAAACGTATTTTCGGTTTGTTGTTTTAAAACAACATTGCGCATTTAAGGGTTAAATCGATCTTACTGTTCTGTTAAGTCGAAATAAACTTAAATAGTGCTTGCTAGTAAAATTCAGTCAAATTTAATTGATTATTGAATGTCAATTCGTTTGATGGGTTCAGCTACAATTTCACACGTCGTTGAATATTCAAAACTATTTGCTTCGTTAGTAATTAGTCTATCAATGGAATACTTCGTCAAATTCGCGAAGTCATTAGTCATTAGTATAGATAGTAGAATCTATTCACTATCTATATCTATCTATTCCACTATCTATAGTCATTCGTTTATGAAATTGTGAGAAGAGTTTTGCTTCGACTTCGCAAATACAACCTATTGTATGACTCTATATAACAGAAAACGGCGACATTCCAAGTTATATCAAAATTAACAGTAAACAGTTATCACAACATAGCGAGAACAGCTACAACGTCTGTTCTCTGTGTCTAACTTTCTTTCTGCAGATTTGTCTAAAAAAGCGTTCTAGGGATTTTGTCATTATTTTCTGAAAATTTTGAATTGCTAGTAAACACGCTGGGCTTGAGTAGCTAATCATTAAATGAGAGTAAACTTAGAGTTTTTTAGGATGGATTTCCAATACATAACAGATTTTTTTCTTTGTTATTTTCGAGAATCCTATATTTTGTATGTCATGAGGGCTGACCGTCGATAAACATCATTTGTAATATGCAAGTCGTATATAGATGTGTTGAAAGAGCTGCTTGATAAGCCAACAAAGCGAAAGTAGTTGCTTTTCTGTGTTTTTGACTGTAAAATAAAAATACTCACGGAAATAATGTCAAAAAAAATTTTAAAATAGGAAAATTAAAAAAAAAAAATAGTTAGCCCCCTCCCTAGAATTTTTGCTTAGTTACGCCATTGTTCATCATATTTTGATATATCAAATTGACTGTCAATGGACTATTCTGACGTAAAAATGTTGTCTCACACGCAAAAATGCTGATACCCGAAAGTCGACGCATGGTGCTGTCCATACACATTAGACCTCTTCATGTTTTCAAAAAGTATCAAAAATTCAACCGGTCAGCGCGGAATCGCAATTCGTATGCTAAGATAAGCCTTCTGTCAAATTTTCAGCTGATTCGGATTCAATGGCGCAAGTTAATTTAGTGTTTTAAGGCTATTTTAAATTTTGAAAAAAATCTAACAAGAGATATAAACGCCGAAAACTATCGCAACAACCTCTATACGGAATCTTTTGGTGTGCTCTACAAGTCTTGTGAGCATTGCGATTCATTCTGTTCACGTTTTGACCATGTTAAAGTGATTTACGAGCTTTTAAGTACATACAAACACTGTTTCCCATAGAAGTCGTTGTTCTACAAAATTCTTGAATTTCTAACAAATCATGACTATTTTATTATATTATTATTCCTCTTTTTTCCCTGGATATTTGAGTAACATAATTGCCAATGTGCGATTTACGGTTAAATTCTTAAAAATCAGAAGCTGAGCATTTCTCGCTTAACTTTTCAAAAGGATCTAAGTAACATTTTTTTCATGAATTATTTTGAATAGCACAATCAACAGAACAACATGAAAGCTATTGATTGCTGTTCTCAAATTTTCAATAATTCATGAAAAAAATGTTACTTAGGTCCTTTTGAAAAGTTAAGCGAGATTTGTCATAAATTTGCACGTTAGGATTTCTTCAAACAAGTTATAAATCCAGGAGGAGATCGGCCGGCTGAAAAACAACAAAGCCCCTGGAGTTGACCAACTACCAGGAGAGCTGTTTAAACACGATGGTGAAGCACTGGCTAGAGCGCTGCACTGGGTGATTACCAAGGTTTGGGAGGATGAGGTACTGCCGCAGGAGTGGATGGAAGGTGTCGTGTGTCCCATCTACAAAAAGGGCGCAATAGCATTGCTGAACGCCGCCTACAAGGTACTCTCCCAAATTTTATGCCGCCGACAAACACCAATTGCGAAAGAGTTCGTGAGACAGTACCAGGCGGGATTTATGGGTGAACGCTCTACCACAGACCAGGTGTTCGCCGTACGTCAGGTATTGCAGAAATGACGCGAATACAACGTGCCCATACATCATCTATTTTTCGACTGCAAAGCCGCATATGATACAATCGATCGGGACCAGCTGGCAGCTAATGCACGAAAACGGATTTCCGGATAAACTGATACGGTTGATCAAGGCGACGATGGATCGGGTGATGTGCGTAGTTCGAGTTTCAGGGGCATTCTCGAGTCCCTTCGAAACGCGCAGAGGATTACGACAAGATGATGGTCTCGTCTGCTATTCGTGTCTGTCGTGTCTGCTATTCCACATCGCTTCGGAGAAAGTAATACGAAAGGCAGGGATTGACACGAGTGGTACGATTTTCACGAAGCCCGTCCAGTTATTTGGTTTCGCCGACGACATTGATACAATGGCACGTAACTTTGAGAGGATGGAGGAAGCCTACATCAGACTGAAAACCGAAGCTAAACGAATTGGACTAGTCTTCAACACGTCGACGAATTCGTGTACTTGGGCTCACTGGTAACCGCCGATAACGATACCAGCAGAGAAATTCGGAGACGCATCATGGCAGGAAATCGTACGTACTTTGGACTCCGCAAAACGCTCCGATCGAATAGAGTTCGCCGTCGTACCAAACTGGACTCTGGACTCTATGGACACGAGACCTGGACGATGTTCGTGGAGGACCAACGCGCACTGGGAGTTTTCGAAATAAAAGTGCTGCGCACCATCTATGGTGGGGTGCAGATGGCGGGCGGTTCGTGGAGGAGGCGAATGAACCACGAGTTGCATCAGCTGTTGGGTGAACTATCCATCGTAATGATCACATTCAATTCTTAGGATCATAACGTGCATGTACCATTTTTAAGGGGGAACACGGGTACCTTGTCGTCCACATAAGTATAACGTTACTGCGGTGTGGCTATCACTTATATATAATTCATGGTCTGCGTAAAAAGCTGAATAGAAGCATTTGTATTTTAACACAATTTTAAAATAAATGCCAACGCCGGATATATTATTTATAGTTTCGCTAAAATCAAATCACACGTAATTTGGCGTGGTATCTTTTTTAGCGTGTTTTTGATATGCTCACAAACACATTCTCATATTCAAGGATTTAATGGGTTTCCAGGATTGGCCACTTCCTGGAGTTATTCCGAATTTAAAATGGCCATTTCTTAGAACGCATACTTCGGATATGATTATTTCAGAAATTTGTTTGGAAACGACACATAAACTATGCCAAACTTAATCAGGGATTTAATTAGTCCAAGATATGTCCTGTATTCCGGACGTTCCGCCGGAACCTGTTACGGGGTCACTTTACGGAAAAAGGCGAATACTATCATGCGGCATATCAAACATCATGATTTCTAAAGTTATGGCATTCTATTGTAATTTAGTACTTCATGGACCTTATTCGAACCGATTGGAATCGGTGAACGGATTTTCCTAGTACCGGTTTAAGAGTCAACTTTGGGAAATAAGCAAACCCCATAATGCAACATAACAAATTACATGATTTCAAATGTTATAGATCTATATTGTGGTTATGTACTTCATGTACCATATTTGGACCAATTGGACCCGGTAGACATGTAGGTTTTTACTTCATGGACAATATTTGAATAGATTTGAAATGTTGCACTGATTCGAATAGAGAAAAATGTCTTTTGATAAAGCAGGGAGTGGAAAAAAAATAAAATAAAATGATTATAAAATCTAAAAACTTATCACTTGAACTGTTTCTAACTTACCTGAAATGTTTCTAACGAAGTTTCATAACATAAAGACAATGGCATTTCAATAATCTCAATTCGTGTCCGCAGCGGTGTTGTATTGTTATAATCACATATTTTATATATATTTATTTCTTGTTATTATTATATAATATTTTGGTATTTATATATTAATTTTCATGTTTTGTTCTTATTTTCTTCATTTGGTTTTGCTCATAACGCGTTCTCTATCGTATCGGGTTCCTGTTTTCTATGTTTGTTTGCTGAATCGGTCCATGGTTAAAATTTGGTTTCATTTTGCCGTTCATGTGTTTAGTTGTCTTGCTTCTACTTAGGTTCCACGATTCTTTTTCTCGTTTGTTTCATAACGAACAGCGCGATTCTTGAATGTTTCCTGATTGATTTTCCGTTTTCTATTCGGATTTGTAGACATTTAAAAAGGTATCTACACATGCTCTGTCCCATACATGTAACATTTGGTTTCCATTTGATTGGTGATGATGGCACATCAAACTCTGCTCTGTTTGATACAATTGGGTTGGGCTGTTGCGGAACCGAACGAGTCGTGAGAAAGAAAGTGTGTGTGTGTGCGTGTGTGTTTGTATTTATGTGTACATGAGATAGGAAGAAAACATCCTAGCAAAATGAATATCGCGTGCGAATCCGCTCGATGACGCACATGTTCCATCCCTGGAGTTTCTTAGTGGAGTTACTTGATCGCTTAGTTACGGTGGGATACTTTCAAAAGGGGGATATTGAAACTAATTAGTTCTTTCTTAGTTGACGACGTTCTGCTACTGTTTTACTCTTGTGGATGAAATGTAGGCGTTAGCTAGTCTTAGAGTACGGAGTAGGAACAAAACTTAAAGATTGTCCGTAAATGAAGCTGGCAAGAACGATGTGATTCATTTGTCTAGTTGTCAGAAAATACGAGCGATTGTACGCTAATGATCGTCAACGAAAATTGTAAATAAATAGTACAAGTTTCCTAAATAGAACATCAATAAATTATGCACAACAGTTAAACCTTGTTTAATCTGTCTCTTTTTATGCAATACTTTTTGTTTTGCTTTCTCGATTTTGTGCTCGTCTGTTATATCCTATTTTATTACACATTGCGTCTACTACTTTTTAATCTCTGCTTTTTAAAACCACGATTTGTATTTTTTTTGTGAGGATCTAGTATAAAAGTGATCAGAACATCGCTTTGGTGACCATATTCATCACTTTATTGTGTTTGCTGCATCCTTACAGTCTCTGTAACATTCAGTGCACTAATTTACTTATACGTTATCATAAATATTTTATATTCATATACATACTGCTTAGTGCATCCACTTGTTCGCTCTTGCTTTTAGTACTTTCTTGCTATTGTTTGACTTCTGCGATTTGTTTCTAATTTTTGCTGGCGTTAATTTCGTTTTCTTCTTTAGTCTGTATATTTTCAGCGTACATTTATGTGATACATCATACGCATTCTCTTCCAGTTTTTTTAGTGTATTCCACCACGATACTGCTTCTGCTGCAATATGATTTAGAATAATAATATAGTGTTCTTTAATCTACCTAAACATTTAACTAATTTACACGGATTTTCTTATTTTTAATCAACGGTTTTCTGCATTTAATGGTTTGTTATTTTGTCTTCTGCGGCTGAATTTCTTCCTGTTTCTTCAACGTAAATTTGTCATATGAATACACAACAATAAGTTATCAACAAAATGTTGCATTGCGACGTATTTCATGCTTTGCCGCAATGGACATATGCTAAACAAAGGGAAAAACTTTAACCTGCTCTAATGGGAAGATTTTCATTCGAGTAAGTTTGGAAATGTGTGTTCCTTTTAGTTTTTTTTTCTTGGAGTACCCAGTCTCCCACAGACTGGTTTTCTGTTATGTGTGGGTGGGAGTATGTACGATTCGGTGTAACATTTTTTTGTTGGCGGTCTCGTGAAACAAAACATTTTATTCGCACTGCGTTCAACATTCCCGTGAACATACCTATCGAGGTTTCCAAATTAATAAAAATACGATTGTGTATACCCGCCTAACGCCGGAATCTATATGTTTTAAAATCTCAGTTTTTGGTATGCTCTTCCTTTAATACAATACTTCAAATCTGCTTCATACAATCAGACGGATTTTCTTTTTTTCTGGGTTCATTCACTGTTGAACGTTTCTTGCATTTTCTAATTCATCGCATTGAAAATGCTTAGTAAAACAATGCCACCATTCATTTATCTAACCCTCACCTGCTAATAGCTTTCCTTTGCACAATTTCCTTTATTTTGATGTTTCCACTCAGAAAGTAATGCTACACATAAAAACTATGATCCAGGAACCAACAAAAATCATTTATTTTACTCTGTGCAATCACATCATGTCCGAGGTTCAGTTGCACAAATTCAATTCGCACCTGCTTTTTAGACTTAACAAAAAAAGAAACATTCAAGACTTCTCCGAACAACTTTTTTTTTGCAAACTTCCTACATCCATAGGTTTTCCTCTTCAGGTTCTAGGGTATCGAAATTATGGAGGATTCTAAATCTAAAATAAATATAAAAATGAGACGAAATTCATAATCTCGCTGTAATGGTCGATAATTTTGTTTCTTAACGTTATGACAAAATTTAGCTTGAAAAGTTATCAAGTAGTATTAATAATAAAGTTAAAAACCAGATTCGAAAAAAAAATTAACTAAACTTAGGTTGTGTATGCTGAAATTCAGAAAGATGTGAAAAAATAATGAATTCAACTAGTTTTGTAGGATTGTAATTTTTTTTGAAAAGGTTCGCTATAAAATACCAGAAAATAAAATTGTCTGCTTATACAGACTTTGCTTTTTTGTTGCTGTTTAATGGTATAGCATGCTGTATGCATGAGTCATTTGACTGTAATAAAGAATGTATAGCTAATTTTGTATTTTGTTGTTCAGAATATTACACATTTAACGACACAAATAGTAATAATTATACCATCTCATCATCGGGAAGCCATATGAACTTCCACTCCTTTGCCATCTACTAATTTCCTCTACCAACGACTTCGTTTGTAAATAGCTCTACTATTGAGAGTATAAAATCTCGCAACACTTTTACTGATATTTTACTCTTTCGTTTTCCTATAACAACATTCCTTAGTCCTAGCTAGCTCCGGTTGGTGAGTTCCATGGTAAGAGATTACTTCGTTCTAAATATGACATAACTATAATAAAGGTAATACATTTTTAAGGTTTTGGAGATTTTTTCTTCAAATTGTTGACTAGTTGCTTTGCTAGATTGTAAAAAATGTGAACTGGTAAACACTTAAATCTTTTCACAGATTTCGGTGAATTTTGTTTCAATTCACAAAAATTTCGGCGATTTTTCCTTTGTTCAACTGTCAAAACCACCGAAAATCTGTAAAATTATTCACCGAACAGTTCTGCTGTTGAGATTTCGGTGAAATTTCACAGAAATCTGCGATTTATTTTAAATGTGTAGATTCTCTGACAATATGATTTTTTTTCGCCATTCGATTCTTAGTGTTGATAAATGTTGTTTTATGTCATTTATCAAATTTGTCGAAAATGTTGATTCAAATTACATTCCCTATGCATTTCCATTCCTGTCCTATTTCAAAAGATTTCGCCTGTTCGAAAAAAATACGTGCATTGACACGATTCAATGAAATATCTTTGTTTTTGTATTGAACGGGAGCTACGACTAATTATTCAAATAAATTTGAATAAAGGAAGGAGAGAAAAAAAATGAGCCACTTTTTCGCAACAGAAGATAGGCCGGAACCTTTTTCATTTTTATACATTTTTTTTCGAGGCTCAATACTAAAAACTATTTATTTCGACGAATTATGATGACTGCTATATTTGTATTTTCTGGAAATTAATTTGAGTATTTCAGAATGTCATACAATATTAGTTCATGTGGCACCCCATTTTACCCAGTCACATTTAATGATTAGCGAATGCGACTTGTTCTATTTAGCAAAGCAACCTGTCAACCCTTAAATGAATCCGTAACTCTTGGAACAATATAACCGTAACGACAACTCAAAGTACGCACTTGACTAAACTCCACTTTTCTAACAGGTAAAACATGATCTAATGACTAGCGTGGCGAAAGCATACTTGAATTATGGCGACGACTTATCGAAAACTATTCCTATATGCCTAAAATAACTTGTGGATAAAAGCAATCATTTTACTCAACCAGTTTCAGATTGTTCTGTAGTTTATTTGTTTAAGTCAGATGATTCGTATAATAGTTTGGACAAGTTTGAACCAAAGTTCAATAGTTGAGGAGCTTTTCCTATGGTCCAAATTACATAGAAACAAGATTTACATTTGATGAAATGCGTTTAAAACAAATTAACCTAGATATGATAGTTTGCTGGACATATTACTCAGTAAACGAAATACTTAGCAGCATTAAACTTAACAAAAACACAAAAGTTAACATCAAAATATTGCACTCAATAAGCTCCACTTTAAGAGCGCAAATACTCCTACTGATTAAAGCTATTACTTCACTACACAAAATAAACCGATGAAAGCCTAAACAAAAAAAATCACTGCATAATCGATAATTCGTTCGATTTTATCGCAATAAGTATGGCAACTAAACTCAATACCATAAAGTAACAGATTCTTCAACGAAACGTGTCTTGCATTTGTAATGCTACCCTCACTCGAAACTATCAACTAAAAAGAAGTTATTCCTACTAAAATCGACTGGTTCGTTTCGGTCTGACGTGCTTCGTGCTCTTTGCACTGCCGTACTCTGAATTTTACTTGGCGTGGCCGCCCAAAATTAGCTTTTCCTAATCTCGTTTGTAACATTTCGAGCGCTGTTCCAACTTTGCATTCGGTATACAGTCGCTTTCGATACCGATCGGTTATTGGAGTGATGGCATTTGTAATAAAAATCAGGACTGTCCTGCGATTATAAAATCTCCTAGAACGTGTTCGCTCTTTTCATTTTTTTTTCTTTATAACTTCCCTATTAGTGCTCCTAAACTTGGAGCAACACCTATTTGTTGTATGTGTATGCTTGTATTGTTTGTGTGCTTACTTGTGTTTTGTTTTACTCTTTGGTTTTATCACTTATAAGCGGTAAAGCGCGCAATGTATATAAATGTGTGCTTGTTGTTTGTTACTCTGGTTGATTTGCATAATGCTCGTCTTTTAACAAACAAGCTTACGCTCAGGACCAAACTCGGCATTCACGAACGAAAATCCGGCAAACTCTTCCTGGTTGATGCAACGGATGATGTCGTTCGGTACTGGGGTTAATACTGGGTCCTCCTTGGTAAACTCGGTATCGAAATTGAGGGCATCACGTGCACTTCGCTGAAAAGCATAAAAAGGTCGAAATATTGTCAAATACAGGTCCAAATATCAAGGTTCCGAACATTTCGATTACTTACCACTCTTGGCCGGAATGGTGGTCGTACTTTTCGCTGCTCTAGCGCTTCCCAATCCATGTCTTTGAAGAACGGATGAGTACGTATCTGGTTTTCGCCATCAATACAGCCTAACCGCCTCGCTGCATTCTTTGTCATGAATCCTGGAGACAAGATAAAAAGATGTCGTTAGAGCTGCTTTTATCAGCGGTAGTAAAACAGAGAACTATAGAAAAACAGAACAATACCTTTACGGTCTTTAAAAAAATATGATCTGTCCACATCCAACATTCAGTTGAGGTATATTCGGACTAATGAGAATGATCGTTGAATCAAAAATAAACCGAATTTCCCGTTGAATACAACTATTTGTTATCTAATTCAACATGATTCCCCGTTAGATGCAACTTGTGGCGAACAAAATTGTTAAAGGATGCAGTAACAAAAATACAAAAGGGAAGCAGGACATCATCAAGAGCTGAATTGATTGGTATGACATGCAGCCTTTCTACCATCCAAACATTTATTTTTGATGTGATCAGGTGGCAAAAACCAAATCACGAAGTTAAAATCATTCAACGCTATTTTATATATTTATTTTTGCAACAAGTTGCTTATACTACCAGAAAAACTGGTTATTTGTTCAGCTGGTTTATAAAATTTAAAGTACCCTAATAAAACATGTTGAAAACAGTTACGAAAATTCAAATTCACGGAATAGAGCTAACCCTCGTCAATCCTATACTAACCTTTTAGAATCGAGACTGCTTCACGTGATAGCCAAACTGGATACAGCACGTCATCTCGGAGAATAGCTTCGAACAGATCATCCTCGTTATCCGCCTCGAATGGCGGTTGCCCCGCCATCATTTCATACATTAGAACACCTAATGCCCACCAATCTACCGACGGGCCGTAATCCAACTCTTGCAAAATTTCCGGAGCAATATAGTCGGGTGTGCCACAGAACGTCGAGGTCAAATTTTCACCGATGATACCCTCCTGAAAAAGAAATGCATTCATTTGAAAAATAACCTTCCAATTCCTTAGCACAAACTACCAACACCTACCTTGCACATTCCAAAGTCAGCCAGCTTGCAATGACCTTCGGCGTCCAGTAGAATGTTGTCCAGTTTCAAATCCCGATAAATTACTCCGTTGCGATGAAGAAACTGCAGTGCTAACGTCACTTCAGCCGCATAGAACGCCGCCCGCGGCTCATCAAATTTGCGCGCCCGCTGAATCTGGAACATCAAATCTCCCCCGTTGACGTACTCCATCACGAAGAACAAACGGTCCGGCGTTTGGAAGCACGAGTGCAGCGCTGTCAAGAACGGATGTTTGGCCGCTAGCGCCAGAATTCGCTTCTCGGTCATCGTACAGTCCACATCGTCGTCCTGCAGGATGACGTCCTTCTTCAGCACCTTGATGGCGTACACCTCGTCGGTACCTTTCCGTTCGGCCAGCATGACCTTTCCGAAGGAACCTTTGCCAAGCACTTTGATAAAGTTGAAATCGTTCAGACACGACTTGCCAACCGTGAGGCCACCGCTCGCCGCCCGGTTGCTGTCGTCGTCCTGAGTCGTGGCACCGGCGGCGCCGACCTGTTTCTGCTGCTGACTAGACGTTGGTCGGCCACCCAGATGTTGCTGTTGTGCGCCCGGCTGCGAATGCAGACTCTCCGTGTCCAAGCTGCTCTTTGTCGAAAGCGAATCCAGCGAACTGTCCTCGCTGCGTTCGGAGGTGGATGAGTTATCACTAGGCGCTTGGTTTAAATACTGCAATTAGTCAATCGGAAAATATCGATTTTATTAGAACAATTTTCCACAGTGTGTGATGGGCTGTAGCGAGCGGAAATTTCAAGCGACGAGGTGGCCGAGAGGTTAAGGCGTTGGACTGCTAATCCAATGTGCTCTGCACGCGTGGGTTCGAATCCCATCCTCGTCGAGAAACTTTTTATTTTTTTTGTGGATGTAGAAAGCTAAGCAAAAGTGTAAAACAGTTCACTAAATGCATTTGAAATATCATTTTCGTTTAAAAATTATTTAGATTTATTTTTAATTCACGTCTTATGTTGTTTGACTAGTAGTAAGACCAAATATTTGAATAAAAAAAATTAAAATTATTTAAAAAAATTGGAAAATTAGAAACTATTTAGACTTGACGGGTCTGGCTGAAATGTTTACAGTAGCTTCTGGGAGAAAAACTTCACTAAGATATTTTGAATTATGTATTTTGTTCTTTTCTGTATGGTCTGCTTTAATAGTTTAGGTGATAATTGTTTAAATGTATGTATTTCATGTAAATATGCTGACGGTTAGAGATATTTTTCTAAAAGTTTAGAAAACATTACCATCACCATTTACTTCTCCTGTTGTTCCTTCAATAATGCCATATAAACGTTTTTTGTTTACAGAGGAATTAAACTACCGGTGGACACATAATTATGCCATGTTATAAACGTGTGAAAATTATAAATATCCATTAAACATGGAGCAATTATGTGAGACATTTCTTCACCGAACATCTATTAGGAATTCTAAAAAGAAAAAAAATCTTTGCAATTTTGTTCAGCAGGTCCTGGGTAGTTCTTCTTTTTGCAATATTTTCCAAATTTTTCAAACATTTTGTAGCACATTGCTCTTTTGATAGTTCATATATTGTATTTGCTCTACTAATTCATCAAGAAGTTTTTTTTACAAAAGTAAAAGGAACTCCTTAAAAAAAAACAGGAAACATCTATGTACTTGTTTCTCAAATTCCGATTGTCACCTTAAAGGGATTCCTCCAGGCATTGAGATAAACAACTTAGATGCTTCTCTGAATGTGATCATTTCAGGCATTCCGAAAATTTCTGCTTTTCTGCAATGTCTAAAGTGAGCTATGCTTGGGTAACGGGAGGTAAGTTAGCCTAGGATGTAAAGTTGGATCATCACGCAAATTGATAAATAATTCAGCGATAATACATCGTTTTGTAGAGATATTTATCACTGCTTCTATAAAAAAAATGCATCAAGGCCCGATGCCCACGTAGCGTCTTTTCAACGCTGCGTGCACACGGCGTTAAAAGGACGCATGTGTGCATCGGGAAAAAGCGGTAACGCAGCGTCGTCGCACCGATACACACTTGTACAAAAAACTTGTAGAAAAAACGCTACGTAGGCATCGGCCCCAAGCATATTTTATTTACAATACGCGTAAATTCATGTACTTCTTCATTATCACTTTGAGTCACTTTGACTCGTTTTTTTGCTTTGCCCAATAAAGTAGTTTTCTGAATTGTCTTACCTACTTTCGCCACTAGACGAAAGGATAACATCATTATTTTCATTAGTATAGCGACATGATTAAATAAAACGTTTCGGGACATTATTGGAAGTACTTGTTGTTAAATTGCAGCATATAATATTTTTTTGAAGCAGCACATTATTATTGTCTTTTACAAACGAATTATATTGAATAATGCATCAACCTTTCATGGGCTGAATAAGCATCCACCACCAGAGCTAAGATTAGGAAAATTTGCCGAACATGAAGTCCATTTCGCTCGAGACTTTACACAATTATTGTTGTTTTTGACTACTTGGCGTAATATCAAAAAGTATGCAAGTCGCCTGATGGCATAATTTTGGTTGGAGCTTCAATATACAATGAGCGAAATAAAAGTAGCACCACCATGTTAGTTAACAAATGTTAATTAATCTAAAATTATGAACATATGACGGTTATTTCACGGTAATCACATTCTGTTGCATTGCAACGTTGTTTAACATGTAAAGGTAAAATATCCATAAACATCGTAACAGTTTAATCCCAAACATGTCGAAAGGTTAATAGAGATTATTGGCTAGCCCCGATATCTATCCCACACTTCCTCCATTCTTTCTTGTAAATTTTCAGCTGTTAATAAAAATATCAAAATGCTTTATATACAATAAACGAGATGGTGCCTGCGAAAGTGGCGCATGTCACATTGAGTATATTTTAGGAGACGAATTTTTCAAAAACCAGAAATCAAATTTATAACTTTCTGACTCTTAACTGTACCTACATGTTATGAGTTATCTGTTATATGACGAGTTTATTACTATTCGACTTAATGCCACCATGTTGTAATCTTTACTCATACGTATTTCAACCTCAACTGTAATGCCGTCTCCTCCAGTGTCTCCCAGTGACTGGACTCGACGACTAGTCGAATCAAGTACGAGACACTGAAGTCGGACTCACAGTTGAAGTCGAAATACGTATCTGTAAAAATTACAACGTGGTGAAATTAAATGGAATGGTACTAAGCTTGTCTAATGACAGGTGATGACATTCCTCTAAAAGAACTCATTAGTGATATGCCTAAAGATAGTAGTGAGAAAAGGACATTCAATCCAAATTATAGTTACAAACAATGAATGTGGAACTCTTTCTAACGCTTTTGTAAATTGATGTGGAAAGTTTCGATACATTGGGACGAGCCAGCCCTGAACTGGGAGTCTTCATAACCTTCTGTCTGTGCTCAAAAAAAACTACGTTGTCTGTGCTCTGGGTCATCTTCTTCTTCTTCTAAGCCAAGTTACCATTTTTGCATTCGTATATCATGAGGCTAACACGATGATACTTTTATGCCCAGGGAAGTCGAAACTATTTCCAATCCGAAAATTGTCTACTAGACCGGCACCGGGAATCGAACCCAGCCACCCTCAGCATGGTCTTGCTTTGTAGCCGCCCGTCTTACCGCACGTCTTACCGCACGGCTTACCGCACGGCTAAGGAGGGCCCTCTGGGTCATATTGACCCCAAAATGAAATTACTATAATTTTTTTTATTGTTCAGCCAATTTTGGATTTTTTGGGCTGTTTCGAAAAATAATTTCATCTCATTTCAGATCGTTAGCTAAGATTGACCACAGGGCGGGTACCCCGCGGGGACAAAAACAGTGTTTTTATGCTTATTTTACCTATATCTGAAAATTCTATCAATTTTGAACCGCACCTTTTCAAATTGTTATGCAGGAAGACGTGTGCTTTGACATGAGGCATTGGCTAATTGGAAGCTAGGTGATGGTATATTTGAAATCATTGTTTTAGACTAATCAAAATATTCAGATGTATGGAATTTTATTCATTGTGATTTTTCCTATCGCACAAATTTGAAATTTGTAAAAATGATGTCTTGAGAAAAGGTTGTCTGGTGGGAATGGACTGTCTTGTGACGGAAAAAAATAATTGGGAATTTACAAATGGGCTGCAAACTTGCTGGCCTCTGGCTACGCGTGTAGACCCAAAATCCTTAACTCCAGGGTTTTCTTGGATGACCTAAAACATATTCTGTGAACGCATTCTATTATTTGCATCGCTGGAGCAGGTTGAATACAAAGAAAACTTTTGGTAGACTCTACCACAACATTCATGTTTGCCAAAAATACTACGCACCAAAATACATCAGATCTCACATGGAACAATATACTCAAATATAACTGCTTACTAGTGCCACTTACAGTGCTCATTATATGGAATACTGCTTCGTAGTCCTGCATGTCCTGAACAATGTTGCCGAATACAACTTGGGTGTAGGTACGAGAGATCTCAAGCTAGAGCAATATTTCAAACATGCGAAAATATTGCACTAGCGCCGCCATTCTTCTTCTTCTTCTTATTGGCATTACATCCCTAAACTGGGACAGAGCCGCCTCGCAGCTAAGTGTTCATTAAACACTTCCACAGTTATTAACTGCGAGGTTTCTTAGCCAAGTTACCATTTTGCATTCGTATATCATGAGGCTAACACGATGATACCTAATGCCCAGGGAAGTCGAGACAATTTCCAATCCGAAAATTGCCTAGACCTGCACCGGGAATCGAACCCAGCCACCCTCAGCATGGTCTTGCTTTGTAGCCGCGCGTCTTACCGCACGGCTAAGGAGGGCCGCCATTAAAATTCCTAATTATTTAATTCGTCACAAGACAGACCATTACCACCTTACAAACTTTGATGACATATCGCTAATGACATCATCTTAACAAATTTTAAATTTGTGCGATTAGAATATTTACAAAGTGGAAAATTCCATATATTGGAATCTACTCAAGATATATCTAAAACTAGTTGACCCGGCAGACGTTGTCCTGCACAGTAGGCGAGAATGTGCGTTCCGAACTGCCCATGCAAAATTCGCATAGGAATCACAATTTTAGTTATTCACGGTTGCTCAACTTTACTCGTAATTTTCGCCTTAGGAAATATCATATAAACCCGTCGGAAACTGTAACGAATGTTTCTGCTGAAGAAATGAAAAAAATCCATCCAGCCGTTTTCGAGTTATGCGGATACGAACACAGACCATTTCATTTTTATATATAAGAAGAAGATAAGGATTTCATATATATCATCATCTAGTGGCCAAGTTCTGAACTTACCAATGCCTCATGTGCACACGGCTTCCTGCATAACCTTTTTGAAAAGATGCAGTACAAAATGGGTGGGATTTTCAGATAGGTATAAATACTCTTTTTTACAAAAACAATTTTACAGACAATCATAGGTAACGTCTTGAAAGATTATTATATTTATCTTTCGAAACAGCCCAAAAAATGTAAAATTGGTCAAATAATAAAAAAGTCATAACGATTTTAATTTGGGGTCAATTTGATCCCAATACAACGTAAGTTTTATAAAAGTAGGGGAAGGTGGTCGGTTGCTGGCACTGGTCGGCGGTTGTCGGCACCAGTGTTGTAAAATGTCATTTGCATTCGTTTGTATAATTTTCACAGAACTTTTTTCAGAAGTTAGCTATCAATCATCAAGTGTGGCGAACTTATAGCGCTTAAATATGCCTACGACTTTGTCTTACAAGACATTGCTGGAAATATGTAATCTGAGGCGTGGGAGGCAAAATGTCATTCAAATGACATTATGTCAAATGACACGTGACATTTTGGAGTTATTTCACTCTCCAGCCTCATATGTTATATTTAGAGCAATGTACCCTTGGACAAGAACATAGCACTACTCACGCGGTATGAGTACATCTAAAATTATGAGGTAAATTTGGATTCTAGAGCAAGTTATGAACAAATTAGTCAAATGACATGCAGATGACATTTTACAAGACTGGTCGGCACCCCGTCGTAACTTTGGCAGAAAACAGGTACACCCGATTCTTTTTTTACACGGGGGATGCGTTCCGTGTAAAAAAAGTTTTCAGTTCAAAATTTGAAAATCCTTGTAAAAAAAGTTTTTTGATTTCTCGACGAATCATGCAAAATGGAGCAACTTTGCAAAAATTTTGTATGGGATTTTTTTTTGCACGGCCGTTTAAAAAAAATCCGTGTAAAAACAGAATCGGGTGTATTGTCATTTTGACATATGTCATACGTGTGCTATATAAGCACGATCTTGTTATGCTCATTTCCGAAGCACTTAGAAGCCTTTGTTTCATTTTACAGAGAAAACATTTTTTTATCAAGTGAAAACGCACTCCAAAGTTTTTTTTGGTTATTTTCCAAGTGTTATAAATCGAAGTAAAACGATCGGATAAGTAAGTGCATTACGTATTTACAAAGCAAATCATGTTCACTTTCCTAAAAGGTTACTAATTTCGGTTTTCGGCATCCAGGTGGAAACGGTGGAATATCAAGGCAAATCATCAGTTGTAAGTTGTAAGCAAAACCAACAATTTTTAAAATCTTGATAAGATGTGTATAATGTACTTAAATGCAGGAGGAACTTCCGGAGGAATTTATGGAAGAATTTCCGGAGAAATTATGAGAGGTATGTTCGGAGGAACTTCCGGTGAAACTTCTGGAGGAATTTCTTAAAGAACTACAGGAAGAATTTTCGGAGGAAATCCTAGGGAAACTCTCGTAAGAACTCCTGGATGAACTCCCAAATTAACTTCCGTAAGAATTCCAGGAGGAACTAGAGAAGAAATAAAATCTTCAAGAAATTTCCTCATGAATTTCCTAAAAAACAAATTTAGTGAGGGGTTTCTAGATAAGGAGAAATTACAATTACATGAGAAGGATTTTTGAATGATTTTCAGAGGAATTTGTGGCTAACTTTCCGGAGGAATTTAGAAGTTCCCTGGAGAGCTTCTAGAAGGATTTCAAGGAGAATTCTTGAGTCCGAAATGTTTCGAGATGTTTTGAACTTTCATATAATATGGGTCCTGAATACCCTAATAAGTTTTTAAGAATCTTTCCAATCTCCAATCTTTCCTGAATATGATTGGATCGTAAAGTGCACATGTTTAAGGGAATTCATTTCAGTACCCGTTCAATCTTTCCATTACCCTCTGGCTACGCCCTTGTATCATTCCCATCATCGAACGGCTGTTCGGCCACATTGAGAGTTGACATAAAGTCAATGTCAACTTCTCTCCTCGAACAGCCAAGATAGCCGTGTGGTGTCGGCAGCCAGCTATCTGGCTAAGAATAACGCTACAGATTACCTGTTCCGGTGGTAGAAGTCCACAATACAGGTGACCCCAAATTCTTGGTGTGATGCGGCTTTATGCTTACCGTGCCTACGAATGAATGGTTAAGGGGGGTCTAAAAAGAACCTAACCGCTAACGGAGCCTGTGAAGCACCAGGGCACCCTTCACAGTATCTAGCCCTTACTGCGCTAACCGGAGCTATGGCGTAGTTAACTTTTTGCTTCTCCGAAATAATCGGCTACTCTTATTCAATCTCAACTTAAGGTTAAATAAGGGTGGGATTATGAGCATGTTTTTATTTAGTTTTTCAACAAATTGTCACCTATAGAGATTCGCTTTATGCGTTATACACATTGTACTCTGTGTTTCGTCTTTGACTTTCTTGATATGATACCAATTTGGTTTCATCGTTGCTGTTCATATTAATTCTGAAGTTGTGGAGTGCATTATCTTAATTTGCAATGGCTTCAGTTAAGATAGCTCAAATCAATCTTCAGCATAAAAGAACAGCAACGATTAATCTTTCTAGACTTATGCAAAATGGCAAATCTCAAGTGGCTTTGGTGCAGGAACCCTATTTTCGCAAGGGTAGCTTCTACCTAGGTAACCTAGTGAACCCGGTTTTTGCTGCTTTCAGTAAAGAAATGGCAAACTCTCGATCAATGCCGCGTGCATGTGTGCTTGTTAACAATGCTATTGTTGCTACACTTATCTCTGAACTAACAACCAGAGATGTATGTGCTATCACAATTGATGCAACTGGCGGAACCCCCGTCAGGAAATACGTCTATTGTTCGGTTTATCTACCACATGATGAACCATCCCCTACGGATGCTTTCAAACGAGTTGTCATATATTGCACTTCAAAAGGCCTTCCGCTAATTGTCGGCAGTGATGCTAATGCTCATCACATCATCTGGGCTAGCTCGGATATCAATCTGAGAGGCTCCAGCTTGATGGAATACTTAAGTAGTACCGAACTTAGTTTACTTAACATAGGCAATCGCCCAACCTTTATGGTATCTAATAGAGCAGAAGTGTTAGACATAACCCTTTGCTCCAATAGAATCAATCACGAATTGACGAATTGGCATGTGTCAGATGAGGAATCGATATCTGACCATCGCTACATCTACTTTGATCATTTGAATGTTACTTCGCAGACCTTGCGTTTTAGAAATCATCGTTCAACAAACTGGGATCTTTACACAGAATTGCTCTCTACCAAATTTGATGGATACCTACCTTCTATAGAAACTCCTACCGACTTGGATGATGCAGTTGATACTACAACGTTGCACATCGTGGACGCTTTCGAAGAAGCTTGCCCTTTACGTTCTGTAAAAACCTCAAGAGGAACCCCTTGGTGGAATTCCGATTTGGCTAAGCTAAGGAAGCAGGACGGATTCTTTCAAGTTGGCTCGCAAAGCTTACAAGAAGGCTCTACGATCTGCTGAACGATCCGGCTGGAAAAACCTTTGTGCAAATGTTTCCAATTTGAGTGAAGCCAGTCGATTGAATAAAATTCTTGCGAGATCCAAGGATTTCCAAGTTGGCGAAATTCGCAAGCCAAATGGCGACTACACTTCTTCTGATGAAGAATCGTTAGAGCACTTATTTGATACGCACTTCCCTGGATGTGTCGATATAACATCTTCGGATGATCCTGATGTCTTTTCATGAAGCTATGGGCCTTGGGCTCAAGCACGTAGAATCATAACTACTGAATCGATTCAATGGGCACTTAACAGTTTTGCTCCCTACAAATCTCCAGGGAGGATGGGATTTTATCCCGTTCTACTTCAGAGAGGTTTTGAGCATATCAAACATGTTTTGAAAAAGCTTTTAGTATGCAGTTTTGCTACTGGGTATATTCCCATATCCTGGCGGGATGTCACTGTAAAGTTTATCCCAAAAGGAGGACGTGCTTCGTATGAAGAAGCAAAGAGTTTTAGACCCATCAGTCTGACCTCATTTCTTCTGAAATGCTTAGAACGTATTATCGATCATCACATCCGTGATGACTGTTTGGCAAACATGCCTCTTCATGTTAATCAACATGCTTACCAATCTGGAAAGTCCACCGTGACTCTTCTACACAAGGTTGTGTACGATATCGAGAAAGCATTCGCTCAAAAGCAATCGTGCTTGGGTGCTTTCTTAGATATTGAAGGTGCTTTCGACAACGTGTCTTTCGATGCAATATTGGAAGCCGCACGTTGTCATGGGCTCCCTAATATTATAGCCAAATGGATTCACCAGATGCTTACAAATCGACATCTCTACTCGACATTACGTCAAGCAGCGATTAGGAAATTAAGTGTCTGCGGATGCCCTCAAGGTGGAGTATTATCTCCACTTTTGTGGAATCTCGTTGCAGATACGCTATTGATGTTACTCAATAATGGCGATTTTCCTACCTATGGATTTGCCGACGACTATCTAACATTGATAGTACCTTATTCGACCTGATACAAAATGCTCTTCAGGTAGTTGAAAGTTGGTGTCGCCAATATGGCCTTTCGGTCAATCCGAATAAAACATCTATTGTTCTTTTCACGGAAAAACGTAATCGTAATGGTATTCGTCCATTACATCTTTTTGGTTCTGAAATCAATGTAACTGATCAAGTAAAGTATGTGGGTCTAATTTTGGATTCAAAGCTTTCCTGGACTCCTAACATTGAGTTCAGAATCAAAAAGGCGTGTATGGCTTTCGGCCAATGCCGACGAACCTTTGGTAAAACTTGGGGTCTTAAACCCAAATATATCAAATGGATTTACATAACAGTTGTACGACCCATTTTGGCTTATGAATGTCTTGTGTGGTGGCAAAAGGGGGAAGTGAGGACGTGGCCCCACTACACATACATCTCAAACAAGAAGCATTTTCTTGTACTTACCGACTATGGGTACTCGGTTTTATGGAAGAGAATCATGTAAACCGCAGTTCTACACACACTTCGTTGTTACCGCTTATGGTTAATTGGGACAAAATTTTCCTTGCTCCAAGTGATCTCACACACGTTAGTAGTTTTCCTTATAGGACATTTTCAACACAATTCCCCTCGCGGGATGAGTGGACATCTGGCTATTTGGAGAGAAGTATGTCGGACAGCATTGTTTGTTATACTGACGGCTCCCTCCTCGAAGGTAGAGCAGGTGCAGGCGTCTATTCGTGTGAGCTGAGATTGGAACAGTCACACTCACTGGGTACACACTGCACTGTCTTTCAAGCGGAAATATTTGCCATCATGTGTGGAGTGCAATCTGCACTGCAGCAACGCATTATGGGCAAAGTATAACTTCTGTTCAGATAGCCAAGCAGCTGTTAAAGCTCTCGCTTCGGCCAACTCAAGGTCGAAGTTAGTAATCGCATGTCGAACTCAAATTGAGGAACTGAATTCAGTAAATACTTTACACCTTATATGGGTACCTGGCCATTCTTCCATAGCTGGAAACGAATTGGCTGATGAGTTAGCTCGTAATGGAGCATCGCATGACTTTATTGGTCCTGAGCCAGCTATTCCAATATCCAAGTGTTGGGTGAAGCTTTTGATCAATTCTTGGGCTGTCACTCAGCACAAATGGCATTGGAGTAGTCTGGATTCATGTCATCAAACAAAATTGTACATCCGGGAGCCATCTCCGGTAGTAGTAAGCTTTTTAGCTAATCTGTCTAAACAGAATTGCAGTGTCTTAGTCAAGGCCTTGACAGGTCACTGCCGACTGAACTATCACATGGCAAATATTCAACGTGTTGAATCATCTGTTTGTGATAGTTGTGAATCCGATTATGGAACTTCTTATCATCTAATATGTAACTGCCCAGTCTATGCATAATTGCGCTTCCAAATATTTGGTAAACACTTACTTAGTGAAATTGACTTCAGAAACCTGAACCTTCAGAGTATTTTGTTGTTCATAACCCGTTGTGGTAAGGAGCTATAAGCTCTTGTACGCTTATGCGTTGTATGCCCTCTTCAAGGGCCCTTTTCCAAACATTCTCTTTGTTCTCCCATCCACATTCCTTTCCTTTTTGTTCACTTCCTTTTCCGTCAGGTGTGTGATGAAAAAGGCTGTGAAGGCGATGGCACAAATCTCCCAAATTGAGGTGAACGTGCCCCTGGAGCCGACGTTCTGATACCTGATACCCTCTGGCTACGCCCTTGTATCATTCCCATCATTGCTTTGTAAAATCATGAAGTTTGAGGTGTCACACGACCTATTTTGAATCAATTTAGAAAATGGCCATTCCGTAGGTCCTCCGGATTGTGGCCGGAATGGATCTGAGTGGGCCAGGAACACTTAAAATATCATTCCCATCATTGCTTTGTAAAATCATGAAGTTTGAGGTGTCGCACGTCCTGTTTTGACTTAAATTTGTAAATGGCCACTTATTCCAGGGACAACTGACCCCAACGGAATCTGGAATAATTCTGGGACCGTATTGTGGATAGCATCGAAACTAGTATAAATCGAAAATTGGGGTTCATCCGGATGGAATGCAACTTGTTGCGAAAAAATCGGTCAAGAAATGCGATTTTTAGAGCAATTTAGATTTTTGAAAACTCCTTAAGGTCACTCCTGACAGAATCCAAGTTTCAAAGTGCTTGCGTTTTCGGGGGCACACCACTCGATACGGAAGCAGCGCACAGCTGTCATTTTTATTTTTTCACGCATGCTGCGACGCAGCAAAGCTGTACCAACAAAAATGACAGTTGTCCGCCGCCTCCGTATCGAGTGGTGTGCCCCCGAAAACGCGAGCACTTTGAAATTTGGAATCAGACGTCGGGGACGGAAAGGTTAAGCTTATTCAGTGGAATGTCTTCACCTGTCATTAGCCGAATTTAGTACTATTACACTTAATTTGATAGGGTTTTGGTCACCGTGATAAAAAACACACAGTTTCTGCCAGAACTTCAATCGCATGAAAAGTGCTTTTAAAATGAACGATATTCATAAAAAAATGAGTTTCTCTCTCTCGGTTATTTTAGGAACTGAAACAAGTTGGTCAGAAATCGTTAAAAGCGAAGAAGTTTTTGGTAGAGATGTTTTTAGAGACGACCGAAATCTCGTCTTACCACAAAGAATGTCTAGCAGAGGTGCTCTCTTCAATTTAATTCAGAGCTAATTGATTCTACCAAATTGAATGAATTTGAGCATGTGTGGGTAAAAACGCATATTGAAATTAATCATGTGAAAAATCGACAATATTGTATTTTGGGCTTATTATTCACAAACGATCTCGATGATTTCTGTGTAAATGAGTCTCTATCGCCTTTATTGAAAAATGAAGCATTTAACACAGCAATTGAATATTCTGTATTTGTGCATCGGAACAATGATCCTTACGGGTATGATTTCGAAAATATCCTCGCTTATAAAAATGCAAATTTTGACAACGTTTAACAAAAATTAAATGGAGCAACATATTTTGACATATTTTTTAAAAATCAAGTTGACATTGAATGTGCTGTTGTAGACTTTTATGCAATGTTATTAGACATTGTTCGGGATGTATCACTTGTGAGGAAACGTCGCGATTATAGCTCCCCGGTATGATTCAACAAACAAATAAAAAAATTGAAAAGTCCGAAGCAAAAGGCTCACAAAATTTATAAACAATACATGAGTCAAGAAAATTTAGAAAACAATTTGAATGTTTGCGATCAACTTAGTCTAGCCATGTCTTCTGCTCTTACGGAGTATAATATTAAACCGAAAATGGAATCAAATTATGTCCAAAAAATGTTTTAACTATCCCAAAACCAAGTTAAAATTCAGCAATTTTACATTGAAAATGGAGATAATACTGATGAAATTTGTAGTCTTTTTGCAACTTTTTTTTTTCTAGAGACATATAACGATAATAATATATAATAGCTCTACAGAATTGGGAAGCCTCAAAAGGATTCGGACCAGATGTTTTTGAAAAAGTTGGCAAGCGAAACCCTTTTGTTTTGGTTATTCAAATTATCTGTAGGAACCAGTAGCGTCTTTCCTAATACCCATTTTTAAATCAGGAAAAAATCGGGCATTAGAAATTCCCCAAGGCTCGCATATAGGACCTCTTCTATTCATATTGTTTGTAAATGATATTTCCCTTATTCTTAAGCATTTTAAAATCCGCATAAATAAGCGGACGATATGAAACTATTTATAGAAATCAAAAATACCTTTGTCAATGATATATGTTTCATCGAAATACGCATATTTGAAGTAACAAAAGCTTACTATTACTTAATGTCAAGAAGTGTAATTTGATCACTTTCAGTAGAAAATGGAGCACACCATCGATAGCTGTTACTCTGGGAAATCAATCAGTAAAAAAATGTGAAAGGTTTAAGATTTGGGTGTACTCTTAGATGCTAAGCTAACATTTACTGACCACTACAACACCATTATCCATAGAGCAACAAATATGCCTAGTTTCATTAAAATATTTAGTGAAAACTTTCAGGATCCTTATACAATTAAAACTTCGTACTTTGCGTATGTCAGATCAATTCTAGAATATTGTAAAAATTGTATGGTCTTCGTATATGAAATCACATGATGATCGAATAGAATCAATCCAAAAGCAGTTTCTTCTATATGCCTTACGCAAATTATGATGGACAACATTCCCACTTCCGTCGTACGAAACGGGATGTATGGTTATAGATTTTGAATCATTGAAAGGGTCGTGAGTTGGCAATGATTTCATTTGTGAATGATATTGTTTCGCACCTCATTGACTCCACTAAACTATTATCTTGTTTAAATTTTTACCCTCCTACTCGGCAATTGAAAAATCGAAACCTATTTGCAACGAGTCATCATCGAACAAACTATGCAAAACTTAGTCCAATGAATCAAAAGATGTCTGTTTATAATCAGAATTGTGAAGCAATTTATTTAGCCATGCCTCGTATGAGCCTAAGTAAATAGTTCAGAACAAAGTACCACGCGTCCGCTAGGCGCGTGGTCATATCGGCCAAGATTTTCAAAATAGTTCGAATGTCCACAGTCAACTTCCGCCTCAACCTTAATATGCCTGTTGAGAAATAGTTAAAAGTACGAAGAAGCATTCCATCACCTACCTTAGATTTACGTGGTGGTGTTTTATCCATGGTGATACCCATCTCGTTCAGCAGCTCGGCCAGCTGCTTCGTGTTGATGCCGCAGTTGTTGGCCACGTTGCCCTCGCAGCGCCGGTGGATGTTCATGTTGCATACCTCGCACTTCAGACCCTGCCGGAAGATGCCGTACAGCAGCGAGCCGCAGTGGTCGCAGAATGTCAGCCGCTTGAACGAGTGCACCGCGAACCTATGTGGTATATTTACATTGAAGCGCTGGGCCGCGTCCTCCGGGGTGGGTCTGGTTTGCTAAAAAATGGAAGGGGGGTCAACGTAAGTGATTTGCTGTGGAAAAGCTAAACGAATCAATACCTCGTCCTTTTTCTTGGGGCACTTGGTCACGACCGAACTATGGCACCGTTTGTGGACCACGCATGTGCAAACTGAAATAATATGAAACGTTGTTAAAGTTTCTTATTTATGGGTAACATACTTTCAAGTAGCTGCTCTAAGACGATATAGAAGAAATGGAAGTACAGATATTAAAAACAATAAGTTTAAAAGTTAGTACGGGTCAGTAAAGTGTATGTATTGTAAATCTGAAGATCAGTTTATGAAATCTAAGTGAAGATAAATTTATAGAGAATGAAGTTTCGAATATGTGGCACATCAGTGTTTATGATATCGATGGTGTTTTTAAAACCAACTTAAAATAATATAAGAAGTGAAAACAGAGTACAGCGTAAATTAGGATAAAAGGTGTTTTGTGTTCCGTTTAATTCAAAACAGCAATAAAAAGCTCGGGTGCAGAGCAGACTCGATAGATTAGAGGCAAAGTAAGATCAGAACAAGAAGTACAGAGTGATATTAAGGCAGACAAAAGCGCAGACGGACGGGAAACGGAATGTTCGTGTCCTTCTTACCTTGACATTGATAGCCTTGTTTTCCTATTAATCCCCTGTAAGGTAAAACGAGACAAAAACAGCGCAGCCAAATGTTAATTTCTATGTCCAACTATAAAATTCTTATGAATTTGGCTTCAGTAAAAGATGACCCACTGTACGAGGTATCCCGGGTAGAGGTCACTATCGAACCAGTAGGTATCATAATGTTTTGTTATTTTATCTAGTTGTGTTTTTTATGCTACCAAAAATTAAAATGAAACTTCTACCGTATTCAAGCTCTTCATTTATTATTTTGTCAAATTCTCACACGCGAGGGCCAAGCCGAGTAATGTAAAGCTCAACATCATCAACAAAAATTTGAATTGAGCAAGTAGTTTTAGTACTGTTGGTAGATCGTTGATGTGGCAGTTGAAGAGTAGAGGTACTTTGGTACCTGGTATCAGGTACCCTGATAAAGTAATAAGGTACACCGGGGCAAGTTGAAATGCGGGGTAAGTTGAAACGGAAGCTGTAATTTAGATCAGCAATGACCGAATGTCCTGATTATTTTTTTCAACCAATTACTCCCCTAAACGCACCTTCTGACTGCCATTCCTGGAGGATTGTAGCTACTAAAAGCAATCCCTGCCATTGTTTATTTTTCACCTTTTGCAAAATCCGAACCAACTTTTTGGCGTGCTAATGAAACAGGTCTCAAAATGATGTTCGGAAGAGTTTTTTCATCAAATTTTCACGGTAGGTAATCATTCAATGTTGAATAAGCATAATGATTTTGAAAAATTGATGGAAGATACGTTTTAATTTTTGTATTTTGCTCGTTTGATATTGCTCCGCATTTTCAACCCATCGGGGCAAATAGAAATGCGTGGTACGGGGCAAATTGAAACAACGGTTCAATACGTCACCCTCGCAGTTAAATTTCCAGGATTCAACATGGTCCGTAAAATCATTCGGAAAACAAAAATTAATAGAAAGGTCCAAAATTCTGAAAATTAATTTAATAAATTTCCGCCCATCTTGTCGTGAATGCAACCCTCCTACAATCTCCACTAAAAATAGAATGAAAATGGGGCATGTTGAGATTCTTATTCTACTTTGCCTTGCTGTGAGCACTGGCTTTTAAAAAATTAAACATAGAACATGTAAACATTTGGCTAACTTTCACTTCTCCAGCCCCCTTTCTCCAATCGAGGGTCTATGGGAGATACGCTGGTTAATTAATGTGGATTTATGAAGATGCCACAGCCGAACTAATCAAGCGTACAATTCAAAGAAAAGAGTATAGAATATCAAAATCTGGAATGTGGCTTGCGAGTAAATATCAAGATGAAACAACATATCAAGATGAGACAAGGATTTAATTTTCAAATTTCTAGAACAAAGCCTACTATTTTATGAGGGTTTTAGGAGACAATTATATGCTTATATCTGATAGATAATCAAAATCGTCAAAAATTTACATGGGACTCTTATGCGAATCTTGGCAGTATAGTCACCTTTACAACCTCGTGCGTCTTGAGTCACACTGAGTACATATATTTTGTTTTTGATATGGTACAGTTAGCTTATGACTGTATACAACGCAGTGTTTCAACTTACCCCGATATGCGGGGCAAGTTGAAACGATGCAAATAAAAAAATATTTTAGTGTGCGAAATATTTGGTAAGGTTGCTTATTTTTTATGTATAATCTTTGGCTCGAACTAGCAAACGTCGCAAACGGATTCAAAATTTATCAAAGGGTTCTTTTTATACAGCACTTCAAAGTTTAACTTTGAAAAAACCGTTTCAACTTGCCCCGGTGTACCTTATAAAAATAAGGGACCAAGGAATGAGTCTTAAATATACACCAGACGAAACCTAGAACAACAATCGGCGGAGAAAACCGTTTGTAGTTTAAGGTTTACGATGTTAAGAGAGAAGTTGAACTGAGTTTGAGGTTTGTTGTGAGGAATGGTATCAAAAGCCTCGAAGAAGTCCAGCAGCAACAACAGTATACCAGGACCTCTTTCATCGACGGGTTTTCCCAGGTCGTCGTACACTCGAAGAACTGCGGTTTTGATACTAAGCTGCGGCGGAATCCGGCCTGGAAATCTGACAAAAGCCTGTTCTCCTCGATGTGAGCTGTCATTTGTTGTTTGAGAAGCTTTTCAAAAGCCTTCGACAAAGCGAAGTTTACTAGATAATTGCAAACAGATTGGTGATGCAGTTCAAAAACGGTTACTGTAGCAGTGAAGACACAGACACGAAGGGGAATGCACGATTCTTGCACAATTTTCACGTGATCATTCAGAAATTGACCTTTCCCATTTTTTTTTATTCCATCATTCGATTCTTTAACTTTGAGTAACGAACTCTATTTTTTTCTGGAAAATCACTCGCCCGATTTTGAACTAACATCACGCCAAATATTCAGAGTTGTTCACACGAGCAGTTTTTTTTTATTTGCAAAATAGAGGCTTCAAAGTAGACCTTAAATCAATCAAAGAATTGATTGAGACAATAAAACGACATGAAATTTTTGATGGGAGAAAAATGCGTTTTCAATTTCGAAAAACAGATTTCAGGGAACAGATATTATAGCATTTTCCAAAGCGTTCAAGTATTTATTAGGATCATTAGTCTTAAGGACAATCCTCACGGAATCCAAATTTGAATGTATTCGCGTTTTCAAAGGCACAGCACTCAATGTGGAAGCAACGCACAACTGTCATTTTTATTATTCCACGCATGCTGCGACGCGCAAAGCGAAAGCGCGAGTACATTTAAATTTGGATTCCGTAAGGATTGTCTTTAGGCCGCAGTCCACTGTTTGTCGTAATAACAAATATTTGTCAAGTTTATTCGAATTTCTATCAGACCGTTTTTTTAGAAATCCATATGGATATTGGGATGACTTGATAAATATTTGCCATTATAAAAAAAACTGACAGCGTTATAAAAAAAATACAAAGCCTCTTGGCAAAAAACAAGATCTTGAAACGCAATTCTTTTTCGGTGTGCTTCTGAACTAGTACTCGAACCGGAAACCGAATCTACTAATTAAGGTCGCTGATCTGCTGGGGGAAGAGAGTTAGTTGCAACCTGTGCCGTAAATTCATTCAAACTATTTTTTGTATGGTCAAAAATTAGTTTGAAATAACCCACATTTTGGTTACCAAACAATTTTCTCCGTGTAGTCAATGAGCGCAGTATTTTCCACTCAAGCACTCTAAGAATTCGATTCTTTCGTATCTTTTAACGTCCATGCTTCATGGGGACTGGACGAATCAACGATGTGTACAGAGCTAGTTTTGTCCGTGTTTGTAGGCTGCGAGACTTTAGCTGGCTACGCAAACCGTAGAAAGTCCTACTAGTACTGCATGAGTATGTATCTTGTGTGGCAAGTATTTACAATGGATTGAATACAGTATGCCCAGTGAGTCGGGAATGTTTCCAACCCAAAAACATCCTAGACCGGACCGAGAATCGAACTCGCCATCTCTGGATTGGCAATCCTACGCCGCAAGGCTACTGGAGACCCAATCCGCAAGTTGGATTCCCGGAATTTATCAAGAATTTGTCGCAGAGTAAACATCTGTTCCGTTGTTGTTCGTCCTTCTCGAAAACCGCTTTGATATTCGCCGACAAAAGTCTCCGCAAACAGACGCATTCTGCTAAACGTAATTCGGTATTTTTTTTTTGAAAAAAAATGTTCTGAAAACCCCCCAGACCAATTTTCTGGCTACGCCACTGTTCGGAATATGAGCCATGTTCGAAATTTATGTCATAACGGTATTACCGCGTATTTCAGAGAACATAGTCTTCTTTACTTCAAAGATGTTATCGATCATTTAGTAATCTGCGTTCGATCATTTAGTAGTTTGTCAATAACTCATTCCAGAAGCTTAATTTCAAAATGTATTGTATGGTGGACTTTTAGTGTGAAGGTTTTTCTACAACTCTTCTTAACAGATCGATGTTCGAATTCCACTATTGAAGGAGTTACGGTGCTAGTTGCTATACTCATACTAAATGATAACAAAATATGCAATCATTTAGTCTATTTTACTGCTACTAGCGATATTGCTCCGTTATTAGTGAAATTCAAACAACGAACTGTTAGGCAAAGTTGTAAATAAACCTTTGCACTAGAATTCCACCGTACAACACATTTTGAAGTTAGGCCTCTGGAATGAGTTATTGACAAACTACTAAATGATCGAAGGCAGATTACTAAATGATCGATAACATCCTTGCTTTATTTGTGGCGCTTGCGAAACCCAATTGAAAAGCATACAAACGTCAAAATGTGATGTCAAAACCGCGTTGACGTTTCGTTTTCATTTTAGTGGGATCAGTGCATTTTACCACGTAAAATTTTCGTAAATAGACAACGGGCACATTTTATTGGGATTTTTGCTGCAAAAATTGTGAGCATTTGCAAAATTGCCCTTAGAAGGGCAAGAAATCACGTCAAAATTTGACCTAAGAATCTATGTTCTTTCAAAACCAATTACTGAGAACCAGAATTGCCAAACTGCAAAATGACATCCGTAATGACATCCGCGGAATCCATACCTTTAATTTGCTTACAAAAGATTGAAAATTGATAGGAAAATGAGATTTTTGGAACGATTTGAAGTTGTTGTCATTTTTGACCCGCTAATGCACAATGTGTGGCGTTTTTGTTTTAGTGTTCCTTGAGGTCGCTGAAAGCTGGTCACCACCCACAATTTTTCGTTTCCTAAAGTTAACTTTTCGTAAAATCTATTTCTTTATAATCGAAAAAATGCCTCTCAATCTGCAACAATAACAATGTTGATTCGGCTCAGATTTTGTTCCAAAGTTCTCAATGCACGATTGGATATAGGATATGGATATTGGATATATAAGATCTCTAGTCAGTTTCAAAATGGACAGCAATTTAATCAAAACACAAACCTTGTGATCGACAAAGAAATGATATTTAAATTTATTTTTGGTACGGTTTGCAAATTATTTACATTTGTTCTCGTTGATTTTATTTTACAATTTAATTATTAAGATTTATGTGAAAGGTTGATGTAAAAGGTTTCACATTTTTATCAGTTTTCACAGGAAATGCTTCTGAATTTCATTCAAATTTCCACCAAATATGCCTCTTATTCTCCACCGGATTTTTTTCGGAGTTTCTACTGGATAAGTTGTGCTGATATTCCAATGATTTTTTTTTCAGAATTTCCACCAGGAGTTCTTCTAGATCTCCATTGGGAGTTATTCTGATTTTCTACCGGAGATTCTTCTGCCGCTTTAAAGGAAATGGTCCTGAATGTTAACTGTGAAAATTATTTAAATTTTCATTTCATTCATCATTTAAATTCTTCTGAATTTCTGAAAGAAGATGTAAATCGAATTATATGAAGCTTATAACTATTTTTACCAGAAATTATATTATTATATTCATAAAATCACTGCGTCCATGTTTTAGGACTATTGTGGTGTACCCTATTACCTAATACACACTTGTAGCAGGATTGCCACAGATGCACCTTGTGTAATAACTGAGATCAGTACAAGTATTTGACTCGCTTTGGTAACTGTATTCCAATTTGGTGTTACTTGACTGAACTGAACTGAAAGGTTGCAGCTTGGTGTTCAATGAGGAATTTGATATGCCGAAGAATGGCTATGAACTAATAAACCAATTTGCTAATCCATTTCTTGCTAAATCAACGTCTATTTCGTAGATCCCTATCAGACCTAGGGGTTTAGTGCAAGAAAGCATTTCTACATTAGTTTTAAATAAAAAAAGACTGCAGATTCTGAAATCATATGCCTCTGCCTGAAATACTGTAGGCCAAGTCGAACAGTTGGCTGTCCGATCCAAAGTATAAAACGTACGCATCCAGCTACCTTTTTCTTCAAATAGCCCCAATTCATTGCGGAGTGTTAAATACCTGTTTCAAAACAGGGGTCAAGTTTATTCAGAGTAAAGCACCGCAGAGTGAGTTCTAAAAATGATAGGCTAAAAACATCATCAAAACATTACCATATGAATTCCCGACAGTGGGAGCAGAACGTTGGCTGACGCAGATACGTGGCCATAAATTTGTGACCATTAACCTAGAACGAGAAAGAAAAGGAAAGAAACGTGAGTAAAACAGTTTGTTTGCTGTTGGGGGAAACTGGGTCGAAGAAGTGAAAAGTGTAGTAGTGAGGTGGTGGAAAATGCATGGAAATTCTTTCGTTCAACCTTTGCAATCCCTCCTTCGTTTCTGCTGGTGAATAACGCAATAACGTTAGTCACTAGTCAGGTCAGTTGAGAGACAGACAGACAGTCATACAGTCGGTTCGACATCGTTAGCCGTTGTTTAACAAAATAAAGATGTGAACATAAGCGCAGATTACTAATCATTCAAAAAGTATAACTTCGGTGATTTTTTACTAAAATAGATGATACAAAATGCGATTTGCTTATGGCATGATCGGTGATGAACGAACGCTAATGAAATATCGAAGAGGAAAGTACGCAAGGAAGCGCAAGACTGAAAGCAAAAGAAAGCTGACCTATCAATTAACTTTTGATCATATGGCCCTAGCTGAATTTCCAAAAGTAGTTTCAGTCTTGCGCTTCCTTGCGTACTATCCTCTTCGAGCTTTCATCAGAAAAATCACAAACCATTTATGTTGTAAAGCTGAAAAATCGTTGAGATGAATACCTCCGAAGAAGCATACGTACTTACTGATAAAATGTCTGAAATACACCTTTTCATTAAAACGCATAATAAAGGTTTTATTAATAATTATTAAGCACGCATAAAGCACAATCTCGGTCTGATGAACTCATCTTCTCACTCCTGAAAATTGCCTGCTCCGTGTCTGTTTGCAGATGTCCGAAAACTAAAATAGTATCCATTTGATCAGTCATCTGTGCCTGCCTACCCTATCGGTTACTGTTTTTTAATTCACTTGCTTGTAGCTGCCCATCTGGTTCAACTAGCAGATACTATTTTACCTGTCAGTAATGTGCCTATCTAAGGAAGGCACATTTCTGTACAGTGCAATGAGTGAATAAGTGGCAGTCAAATACACGATCTATACATTTTTTCTGTTTTCTTCTGCCGAGTTTCAACCCACGTGAGTATTATATTTTGAACCAATTCAATACAGTTTTCGATACAAATTTTGGTCATAGTTCTGCCAAACCAAATCAGGTTTTACAAAATTTGCCAAAATTTCGTACAAGTTTACAAGTTTCAGTACGAATTTATTCACAAAAAATACACGAATAAATATTCTCCTTTTATGAACAAAGTCTTAGAACATGGTGAAGCAGAATCCGGACGTTTTTGACCGCATCTTTTCAACTGCGTTTCATTTTCATTGCCTGTTGAACAATTGGTCATGAATATTATTTTCATACCGATGCCGTGGGTGGATCAACGCACTCCTTCTAAACCACGTAGTTATGGGTCAATTCTCTTACTCCATTTACCCAGACACAGGTACCATATACCTGCTGGTGGTAAACAAACACCGTGCGCCTCCATCGAACACCTGCGAGGGCAATGATATTCGCAACTCAACTGACAACATCGCAAACGCTGATATAGGGGAAGGAGGGGCAACATGCCCTAGCTAAGCATAGACTGCTTTTATGCCTTAGCAATTGGGTGTTTCTACCTCACGCAACAGTTAAACAATATAGCTAGCTGATGCCATATTAAAATTAGAAAAAAAATCTCAATCATAATGATAATATTCACATTCAAGAAAAAGTGGTGATATTTCGTTGCCGGAAAACTCATGAGGCAAAACGCCTTTTAGCAGGCAGCTCTTAGGGAACAACGTACCATGCGTCGGCACATCAGCATTCTGGTATGGACAGTGCGTGGAGACGCGAGTACATTGTAGGATAGTTCCGCTAGGGCGTTTTGCCTAGCCGAAATGTTAGATGTTTCATCAAAATGTGGAAAATTTCTTCTAGTTTTATTAAGGCTATCTCAAACATGGTAAATATAAGTGAATACCCGAAAGTCGTTTTGGCCCGGGGGGGCGTTTTGGGGCCACTTCCCCTGCGATGCTGTTGGCGGAATGTTTTTGCTTTTGCTATTATCCCACAGTATTCCTCTAGATAGGTATTCAGTACACACTTGTTGATAGGTTATTATAGTTGTGTTGTCGAGATGAAACAAACGGCATGCCACATTGTAGATACATACTTTACATAGGCTCATCATGGATGCATCGACAGAGAATACATTTACAGTTTCGATCGAAAGCTGTTCAATCAGGATGCTGGAAGAATGGCTTTTTTTCTGAACACTCCATACACCAAGATTCATACCTCTCGCAAATGATAGAATGATATACGTATAATATATATTGTGTTTTAAAAAGATCTATAATTGAACGTTATCCAGATAATATGATCCTACTCGCTAACAGTGAATCCAAATTTCATCGATGCGCATGCTAAATAAGCGACGAAAGATAACCTACGACAAGGCTCTGCTTTTGTCGTAGACTCGTGAATAATGACAAAGATCCGATTTTTTTTTATCTGCGACAAAAAAAAATGTTTTGTTGTGAACTTTTCATTTCGTTAACAAATTTTGGTTCTATGCTCAATCCACCTTTCTCGCATTTAGCCAAGATTTCAAGCTTTTTAGTTTGAAACTCCATTTTCTTCAAGACTCTTGAACGCAATGACTTATCGTAATATTGTATTCGTGATCTGGTAAAGGCTTGTTGCAGGGTGCGTTTGTCACTAACAAGCTCAATTATTAACAAAGGGTATTTTGTTGGGTACTGCTAGTTTATTGCTTCCCTACTCGCTAGGATATTATGGTTGATCTTCAATCCCCAAACGATTTGAAGAGTTTTTTTTTTCATGAACTTCTCATTTCAATTTTATAATTGGCGGGGTTCTGCAAAATCGCATGAAGCGCCAATAAAAATGTCAATTTTTTGCCTGAGTTCTTTTGTTCTTTTGTTGCTATATCTATTGACCACAACTTGTGTGGGATATCCCTCAACCCCATAACTGCTGATATACTGTCGCAAATGTACGAATGAATTGATATGAATTAATTTCCGTTTTCATTTTACTAACAAAATAGCACATAGTAAAAAAGATTCTATTTATTTGACATTACTTCTGACCAGATTTTAAGAATTTCTGTTTCTCAACAATCAACAACAACAACAATGAAATCTTCATCTTCTTATTTAACATTAAATCCCCCACTAATGAGATATTGCCGCTTAGCTCATAGAGCTTTGCGTTCCCAACCAAGATGAATACACTACTAGGTGTTCCCGCTTGCCAAGTTTATGAAAAAGAAGAAGGCGGGAGTGAAAAATTCATTTTCTGTGTAAAACGACAACAAACCGGCTGGCTCTCCCATACTAAAATCCAAGATGGCTGAATCGTGAATTTGACAGATTGGAACACCTAGTGGTGTATTCATCTTGTTCCCAACCTCTTTTGTATCACTAAACTAGCGAACGAAACCCAGCTTTGCCCGGGTGTTGCAAATGTCACAATGAACTATTTGCAGCACAGCACTCTAGATCAATTTCCATGCATTTTGATTTCCATTCTCGTGGGCAGCAGGGACTATGTCCAAGGGCTTGACGATCCCTCCCCAGGCCATCTGCGAGTTGTGGGGCTTGCCTAGGATGTGGTGGGGTTTGACAGTGGGCCCTGTTAAACCTCTATAAAAAGCTGCATGTATCCGCAAGTAGGCCCCACCAAAGCGACCATGTGCCGCTCAAAGCGCACAAGCCCCCGACGAGACAGGAGGTTTGCGCAGGCCCAATAAGCCGCCTGGAAAACCAATCATTACGAACAATATAAGAGATAATGCGACTCGATATAATCGGCAAAGACCTAGGCGACGAATACAGGATCACGATTGGAAGCTTGGAACATGGAATTGCAAGTCGCTAGGTTTCGCAGGTTGCGACAGGATGATCTACGATGAATTACATCCCCGCAACTTCGACGTCGTGGCGCTGCAGGAGATTTGCTGGACAGGACAGAAAGTGTGGAAAAGCGGGCATCGAGCGGCTACCTTCTACCTAAGCTGTGGCACCACCAACGAGCTGGGAACCGGCTTCATAGTGCTGGGTAAGATGCGCCAACGCGTGATTGGGTGGCAGCCAATCAACGCAAGGATGTGCAAGCTGAGGATTAAAGGCCGTTTCTTCAACTATAGCATCATCAACGTGCACTGCCCACACGAAGGGAGACCCGACGACGAGAAAGAAGCGTTCTACGCGCAGCTGGAGCAGACATACGATGGATGCCCACTGCGGGACGTTAAAATCGTCATCAGTGACATGAACGCACAGGTAGGAAGGGAGGAAATGTATAGACCGGTCATCGGATCGGATAGTCTGCACACCGTATCGAATGACAACGGCCAACGATGCATAAACTTCGCAGCCTCCCGCGGAATGGTAGTCCGAAGCACCTTCTTTCCCCGCAAAAATATCCACAAGGCCACATGGAGATCACCTAACCAAGAAACGGAAAACCAAATCGACCACGTTCTAATCGACGGTACATTCTTCTCCGACATCACGAACGTCCGCACTTACCGCAGTGCGAATATTGAATCCGACCACTACCTCGTTGCAGTATGCCTGCGCTCAAAACTCTCGACGGTGTACAACACGCGTCAAAGTCGGACGCCGCGGCTTAACATTGGGAGGCTACAAGACGGTAGACTAGCCCAAGAATACGCGCAGCAGCTGGAAGTGGCACTTCCAACGGAAGAGCAGCTAGGCGCAGCGTCTCTTGAAGATGGCTGGAGAGATATTCGATCCGCCATTGGTAGCACCGCAACCGCTGCACTTGGCACGGTGCCCCCGGATCAGAGAAACGACTGGTATGACGGCGAATGTGAGCAGTTAGTGGAAGAGAAGAATGCAGCATGGGCGAGATTGCTGCAACACCGCACGAGGGCGAACGAGGCACGATATAAACAGGCGCGGAACAGACAAAACTCGACTTTCCGGAGGAAAAAGCGCCAGCAGGAAGATCGAGACCGTGAAGAAACGGAGCAACTGTACCGCGCTAATAACACACGAAAGTTCTATGAGAAGTTAAACCGCTCACGTAAGGGCCACGTGCCACAGCCTGATATGTGTAAGGACATAAACGGGAACCTTCTTACGAACGAGCGTGAGGTGATCCAAAGGTGGCGGCAGCACTACGAAGAGCACCTGAATGGCGATGTGGCAGACGAAGATGGCGGTATGGTGATAGACCTGGGAGAACGCGCGCAGGACATAATTCTACCGGCTCCGGATCTCCAGGAAATCCAGGAGGAGATTGGCCGGCTGAAGAACAACAAAGCCCTGGGGTTGACCAACTACCAGGAGAGCTATTTAAACACGGTGGTGAGGCACTGGCTGAAGCGCTGCACTGGGTCATTACCAAGATTTGGGAGGAGGAAGTTTTGCCGCAGGAGTGGATGGAAGGTGTCGTGTGTCCCATCGCCAAAAGGGCGATAAGCTGGATTGTAGCAACTACCGCGCAATCACATTGTTGAACGCCGCCTACAAGGTACTCTCCCAAATTTTATGCCGTCGACTAGCACCAACTGCAAGGGAGTTCGTGGGGCAGTACCAGGCGGGTTTTATGGGCGAACGCTCCACCACGGACCAGGTGTTCGCCATTCGCCAAGTACTGCAGAAATGCCGCGAATACAACGTGCCCACACATCATCTATTCATCGACTTCAAAGCCGCATATGATACAATCGATCGGGACCAGCTATGGCAGCTAATGCACGAACGCGGTTTTCCGGATAAACTGACACGGTTGATCAAAGCGACGATGGATCGGGTGATGTGCGTAGTTCGAGTTTCAGGGGCATTCTCGAGTCCCTTCGAAACCCGCAGAGGGTTACGGCAAGGTGATGGTCTTTCGTGTTTGCTATTCAACATCGCTTTGGAAGGTGTAATACGAAGAGCAGGGATTAACACGAGTGGTACAATTTTCAATAAGTCCGTCCAGCTATTTGGTTTCGCCGACGACATAGATATTATGGCACGTAACTTTGAGAAGATGGAGGAAGCCTACATCAGACTGAAGAGGGAAGCTAAGCGGATCGGACTTGTCATCAACACGTCGAAGACGAAGTACATGATAGGCAGAGGTTCAAGAGAAGACAATGTGAGCCACCCACCGCGAGTTTGCATTGGTGGTGACGAAATCGAGGTGGTAGAAGAATTTGTGTACTTGGGCTCACTGGTGACTGCCGAAAATGACACCAGCAGAGAAATTCGGAGACGCATAGTGGCTGGAAATCGTACGTACTTTGGACTCCGCAAGACGCTCCGATCGAATAGAGTTCGCCGCCGTACCAAACTGACAATCTACAAAACGCTAATTAGACCGGTAGTCCTCTACGGACACGAGACCTGGACGATGCTCGTGGAGGACCAACGCGCACTTGGAGTTTTCGAAAGGAAAGTGCTGCGTACCATCTATGGTGGGGTGCAGATGGTGGACGGTACGTGGAGGAGGCGAATGAACCACGAATTGCATCAGCTGTTGGGAGAACCATCCATCGTTCACACCGCGAAAATCGGACGACTGCGATGGGCCGGGCACGTAGCCAGAATGTCGGACAGTAACCCGGTGAAAATGGTTCTCGACAACGATCCGACGGGCACAAGAAGGCGAGGTGCGCAGCGGGCAAGGTGGATCGATCAGGTGGAAGATGACTTGCGGACCCTCCGTAGACTGCGTGGTTGGCGACGTGTAGCCATGGACCGAGCCGAATGGAGAAGACTCTTATATACCGCACAGGCCACTTCGGCCTTAGTCTGAATAAATAATAAATAAGGGTGCGTTTGTCACTAACAAGCTCAATTATTAACAAAGGGTATTTTGTTGGGTACTGCTAGTTTATTGCTTCCCTACTCGCTAGGATATTATGGTTGATCTTCAATCCTCAAACGATTTGAAGAGTTTTTTTTATGAACTTCTCATTTCAATTTTCTAATTGGCGGGGTTCTGCTAAATCGCATGAAGCGCCAATAAAAAATGTCAATTTTTTGCCCCTGAGTTCTTTTGTTGCTATATCTATTGATCACAACTTGTGTGGGATATCCCTCAATCCCATAACTGCTGATATACTGTCGCAAATGTACGAATGAATTGATATGAAATAATTCACGTTTTCATTTTACTAACAAAATAGCACATGTCAGTAAAAAACTTACTTACTTACTTATGGATCCTGTACACCTCCGGTGGTGCAAAGGGCCGACTTGAAAGATCTCCATCCTGAGCGATGCCCGGCTATCGCTTTAACCTGTTGCCAGGTTAGATTTCGGTCGACTTCTTTTATTTCTTTATTGAGGCTTCGCCGCCATGAGCCTCTGGGTCTGCCTCTGCTGCGATGTCCCGCTGGGTTCCAGTCTAATGCTTGCTTACAGATTTCGTTTCCGCCCCTACGTAGAGTGTGGCCGACCCAGCCCCACTTCCGATCCCGAATTTCTGTTGCTATCGGCCTCTGGTGACAACGACGATGGAGCTCGTTGTTTGAGATCCAGTTGTGAGGCCACCAGGCCCGAATTATATACCGCAGGTCAGTAAAAAAGCTTCTATTTATTTGACATTACTTCTGACCAGATTTTAAGAATTTCTGTTTCTCAACAATCAACAACAACAATGAAATCTTCATCTTCTTATTTAACATTAACATTTAACATCCCCCACTAATGAGATATTGCCGCTTAGTTCATTGAGCTTTTCGTTCCCAACCAAGATGAATACACTATACTGATGCTCCAACCTGCCAAGTTTATGGAAGAGAAGAAAGAAATGTAAAACGACAACAAACCGGCTGGCTCTCCCATACTAAAATCCAAGATGGCTGAATCGTGAATTTGACAGATTGGAACACCTAGTGGTGTATTCATCTTGTTCCCAACCTCTTTTGTATCACTAAACTAGCGAACGAAACCCAGCTTTGCCCGGGTGTTGCAAATGTCACAATGAACTATTTGCAGCACAGCACTCTAGATCAATTTCCATGCGTTTGTTTTGTTTTCCTCAACAGCCGACCCAAAATTGTATTCTAATGATTTTTTACATTTCCCCATTAAATTCACCAACCTGTTGTATATACAAACCTTGCGGATCCCAAAACGAATCGATTAGGGAAAAAATCTTGCAACCCGTTCGCGAGTTAAATCGTCAGGAAGGAAATCTCAACTCATTTTTATTATATAGATTTCAATGAAGTTTTTGTCCTAGCTTATCCAATATTTGTTTGAAGTTTTAGACATTATCATAGTTTAGAGACGTCGATCGATTGGACGTATCGGTTTAACGGTTGCGGATTTCTACAGAATCTCCGTGGGGTCAGTTGGGTTGCCATCTAGGACCTCATGAACCATATCAATTTTGGGAAAACGACATATTAAATCCAATTTTGGTTGTCTACTCTCATTTGTGACCCCTATCCCGATCAGGAATGCATAACAAAATTATAACTCAATTATTTCAATTGATGTTATTTAAAACAACGTGTGTTATAATTAGATAATTCGATAAAAATGTATCTTCGGCCAGTTTTATTTCATATCAAAACTATAACAACATTAGTTATGAATATTTTCATAAAATAATTGCCTACATTTTTGGTAGACATTGGAAAAAAAATCGGAGGTAATAACCTTCAGTATAACTTGAACCCGCTCGATATTAATACATAGCTGGAACAAAGTTAATTGCCTACATTATGGATGTAAATCCGGCGTGGTAGCGTACCAGATTTCTATCCGTGATGTAGGAAATTCCCTTGAAAGTAGATTTTTGTACAGAAAAAAATATATCATCGTTTGTTATAATGTTGATATGAAGGTATCAACCTCTGTTTTAATTATGTTACGACTAGAGGTATTTTTGATAAATTTTTTGTTATTTTAACAACTAACCAGCAAAATTTATAACACATTTTGTTACAATATTTTTCTGAAATAAATAACTCCCCTTGTTATAATTTTGCTATGCATTCTTGATCGGGATGGATTCATAAAAAAACAAAAAGTAAATTTTCAAATATCCATGAATGTGTTTTAGAATGATTAGGGTTTCTTACCCCATTCCCGGCCTAACATGCATACGACTGCATTATTTAATTGATATTTATGACAGGAAGCAACTTTTTCTGAAATTTGTAGGCTGTATAATACTGCATTGGGGTTCACTTCTGCTTTAAAAATAGCTATTCGTGCTAAATATCGTTCAAAGAAGCTTTTATTTGATTTAAATTAACGAGATGCAGCACTCATTTCAGTCATAGCGATTCCCAATCCGGCATACAAAAAACCAGTTCCCGGCCTAAGCAAAATTTCACTCAATCTCTCAACATTTTACTCTCATTCTCTCTCGGGACGGTAAAAAATGCGATGTAAACAAAAATATGCACGTTCCACGACAACAAGATGCCAGATGGTATTATTCATAATCATTTTTATTTGGTTGAGAAGATATATAAACCCATCTTCCAAATACTTTAAAACAATATTTAAAAAATCGAGAGAACTATAAATAACATGATAACGTCAACATATTAGACAATTTTCCTATTAACGATGAAGGATCATTTTTATAATCCTGGCCTTTTGGCAGCACGGTGCGGCTAGAAGTTCTTGGGCCGAGGTGAATTTTTGTTCGGTTTGTGAATACATTTTAAAATGTATTCTAGTATGTTTAAATAAGTTCTAGTGAAACGAACAAATAAGAATAATTGAAGTGCAGGTGTTTAGAATTATGGTGTGGTGATTAACAGCTTCATGCAATGGTTGTATCGAGCACTGTGACGATTTTCAGGTAGGTGGTTAATCGATAATACCGTTTTGTAAAACTGGAAAGAATCACTCCGGCTCAGTGGTGTGGCATCGGAGAGTGAAATTTTGAATTCTACATTTTTATTTTCTACAATTGAATCAATTAGAAGTAAAACAAGTGATAGAAAAATATTGAGTATTGTGAAAAATAAATGGGAGACTTTTTAAAAATTATCATCCATAAACCTACGACTTCCAAACAGTTTAAATCATTAGTTTTCTGTGCAGTGAGCCGGGAACCGGGTCCATAGGCCCAAGTAGTGATTTACCCTATTCATTTCTATTATTTTACTGAATTATAAAATAAAAAAAATAAACTTTAAGTGTTCTTCAGGCCATAATCACTCTTTGTAGGTCAGAAGGGTTTCTGGAAACGTAAATGTGTTTGAAAACTTAAAAAACCTCATAGAACTTCAGAATTTTATTTGTATGTAGGTATCGCATGCACCTCCTATATTGGCGAGTTCGTAAAGATTAGTTAAAAACATTTACAGGTTGTAGCAAAACTGCCCCATGAAAATTAAATGGCTCATAAATCACTTTTCGATTTTTTTTTATGCCCTGATGCTCTGAACAAAACTTAAGCCAAATCGGCCAAGGTTTGGGCGGTGCTTGGAAGTCAAGATGTAAAAATGTAAGGAGAAAAATTGATAAATAGTGATTTGCGGTTAGATAGCACCATTTACGATGAAGAACTGTGATACTCATAAAATACTTGTAGAATGAAATACAGAATATTATGCTGAAAGCCGCGAGAAGATTCGAATTTATCCGGCAAAGTTATTAGAGTAATTTTTGCTGAGACCGGGCCACAATTTGCATGAGATTCTCAATATGCCTAAATTTATGTTCATTCGAAAGCTTTCGGCGAGTATACTAAGGATCTGAGTAATTCTTCAGATAGATGAACGCTAGATGAAGAAGCTTAGCTTATATTGTGCTTTGTGTCCAAAAATCTCAGATGTATGTTTTTTCTATCAAAAGTTAAGTACGATTTACCAAATTATTTGGTTAAGGTCCATCTGACGAACAAACATTATTTTTATGGTTAATATGATACTACGACGTCAGTTCCTTGATTTCATACACTATTCTACGCCAAGCATGTTTTGAAAATGAATATCTACGACAGTATTTTATTTGGAAGGCAGAGAACAGAACAGAAGAACAGAGCCGTTTTCAAGTTATTGTATTAAATGGTCGGGGTTCTACCAAATCACACCAATCGTCAATGAAAAATTTCCAATTTTTATGCCAAAGTTTTCGTGTAACAATTAACCTTCAATTGCGCAATGTTGTTTTTAAACAACATACCGAAAACAATCCATTTCACATTTTTTTCAAAAAAATATTCATTGTAATACTTCCTAAGACTTAAAATAAGAAAATAAGTAAACTGGAAACACTGTATCACTGCTTGTTTGTTTTTTCACGCATGCTGCACGGACAGATAAATCAACCCAAACTTTGAGTTCAATATACGCACTTATGAAAAACTGGGATCGAAGTAGCACACGAGAGAAATCTGACGCAAAAATTCCTTCCTGCGTCATTTTTTCTGATTTAAAAAAAAACTCTAATCCAGTTTAACGTAAAGAATCGTTTTTCAATACCCATGGATTCTTCGTTCCTAAAGGATACTAGGAATGGCTTTGAAGACAGTATCATGAAAGTTTGGAAGAACTCAGCCTCGATACAAGTGAGTAAGCAGGATCAACAGCAGCACCTGTACTGGCCGCAGTATAACGAATGCAGCGGTAATGAAGACGGCGGAAGAGAAGCGGCGGTGGTCGTGGAGCCAGTGACAACAGAGTTCTTTCTTTTCTCGAAGCCGATTCTCGAAACATGTTGGGTCAACATATCGCGCAACCATTTGGTTCTTACTTGCCAGTAATTGTATGGATTTGGACAGTCAATCAATGTTGTGGGTGGTAAGTACTTCTTGGAAAAAAGGAAAGGTGAGTATAACTTTATTTAATTTTATCTTATGTTCTTCAACTAAGAAATAGTATTTCAAATTTAGATTTGAGATTTGCGAGGTAGCAAAAAACTAACTAAGATAGCGTTCACAAATTACGTAAGATGTTTCATATAAAAAGTGTGGCATAGGGGGGAAAAAATAGCCAATTTTTCCGTTACGTAATTAATGGATCTTGCCTAAGTAGGGTGTTGCGCCGAAAACGATAAGTGTAACCGTGATTAAATTTTGTGAGATTTAAATCTAATTATTACATTTTAATCTTTTTATCTTATTACATAAGTAGATAGAAAACACATTTTAAAACACCTTTCATGACATTAGGTTGGCAGTTTGTTTTTATAGTGTAACATCTGTTCCTAATACGTTTTAGAATAAAGCTACCATTAGGAACAACTAAATGAATGAAACATTAGGTATTTTATTTATAAAGTTTGTGTTAAGTTCATTACTGGATAAATGAATTACAAATATTCATATTCTTTGCTTTCTCTAAACATTCTTTTCTATCATCCATTAAAATTCCAAATTTTTCATGCAATTATTTCCATTTTGTTTTTTTTTTTCGTTTCCTTGTTTTTTTTTTATTCCCCCCCCCCCCTCGTGTTTTCCAAGAGTTGTCGGACATATAACAAATTTAATATTTGTATCGGCCTTATATAGATTATTCTTATGAAGCATTCTTTATTTGCATGTGTTGAGTTTATAATACTAGTTTTCGCGTTTCTCCAGTAAGCAGAGCGAATATTAGTTTTGCTTTGTGCGGAAAGCAAAACGATCGGCTGGTCATCGAAATTTTGTTCTGCATTGTGCGGGTGAGTAAATTAATCAGAGAGTAAAAATTTGTTTCTTGTCCAGTCGTGATTCTCTAGTAAGCAGAACGATTGGCCGGTCGTCGAAATTTAGTTTTGCTTTGTGCGGGAAGCAAAACGATCGGCTGGTCACCGAAATTTTGTTCTGCCGGGTGAGTAAGTTAATCAGAAAGTGAAAATTTAGTTCGCATCCAATTATGTAGTGCGTTCGTTCGTTTTTGTTTTAATTCAAACTACACGCTATACACGGCAGACCGTTTACCAAAACGAACCTTGTCACACTTCCTACCCCATATATCCAACATCCCAGTGATTTCTCGTGGAAGTGCAGATGACTCGTCGGCTTCTATCAAAGCGAGTATCACGTCAACAATTTCCTACCTATTCCTCAATTGACCTGCATTCGGACACGGCCGGCGCTGGTATTGCTTATTTTTGGGTCTTCAGTTCTTACACATTGAAGATGATGTTAGTCCCAAACATCATCTGTTGGTTCTCTGTGTAATTACAGCTGGCCTGGCAATAACGGAGTAGCAACCGTGGGCGGTCAATCATGCTCATGCTCATGCTCAATATACGCACTTATGAGAATAAAGCAGAAAAAAATTACCCAAATTTGGGTAGTTTTCTCTTTCTTTCTCATGATTGCTATCAAAACTAGAGCAAGATGCAAACACCTCACCGAGGTTGCTCAGCCCAATAACCCAAATTTGAGTAAATTCAATTTTCTCTATTTTGGGTTGATTAAGGTCCGCTTTGAATAAATTAAACTCAGCTTTGGGTAAATTAATTACATGGGATTAAAGGCAAACTACCTAGTGCCAGAAAAGTCATTTTACACAAATTTGGGTTATTGGCCCAAACCACGGTTTTGAGTGCTAACAACCCACTTTTGGGTAGTTTTGGTTTTCAGTGTGCGACGCAGCAAAGCTGAATCAACAAAAATGACAGTTGTCCGCCACCTCCGTATCGAGTGGTGTGCCCCCGAAAACGCGAGCACTTTGAAACTTGGATTCTGTCAGGAGTGACGTTAAGATTTTTACTGGCAAAATATCGCAAAGTGAATATTTACAATAACTTCGACATACGTAAGTTAATCTCGCATAATCCGTGCGATAAATACAGGTAAATGCTTGGAAAATTGACTAATCTATAGTAAATTATGTCACCTAAAGTGAATGATAACAGTTTTGCAGAAAAAGCAACGAAAATTACCTTTTCTTGTCCAAAAATTGTATGTTGTTTTAAAACAACATTGCGCCCATACAGCATCTTTACATTTCTTCTAGGTAAGAATGTCATGTTCTATTGATGAACAGATTCGTCGATATTTGGAGAATCTTGATGATTCGCAGGATGGTTTTGACCATTCGGATTACATCGGTATACAAACTCATAAAGGATCTCGAGGATTCCGACTCCGAGTTTGACGATGCCGCTACACAGTCTGACCCGGAAGAACTATCCCATGAGGAATTTCATGCGACTGACCGAGCTGGACCCTCTGCCAAGCCTTCGAGAAAGAATATTGCAAATCGTGTCTGGAGGAATGGACACATGCATCAAGATGAGATGATTTTCCAGGGTGATATCAGATTACTCGAGGAGCTGTGGGAATGCGATACGCCGTACGATTTTATCTCGTATTTCTTCACAACGGGCCTGAGAGACAAAATCGTAAACGAAAGCAATATTTATGCAGCTCAAACAAACATGTCCTGGTAAGCACAACAAGAACCGATTTAAATAAATATCTGGGTATACTGATATACAGTTCGGTTGCTAAGTTTCCGAATACGAAATCATATTGGAATAGCAAACATGGTTATGACCCTATTCGATCTACTATTTCTCAAAATTGGATCTATTCTTCATTTCAACAATAATGACGAAATATTGGCTAAGGAACACCCTCAACACGACAGACTCTTTAAAATACGACCAGTCATAGAATCTCTTAGAGAACGATTCGGAAAAGTACCAATGGAACAGAAATTATGTGTCGATGAACAAATGTTTGCTACAAAAATGGCCCACTATATGAAGCAATATTTACCTAATAAGCCACTTAAATGGGGTTCCAAGTTGTTTGTCCTTTGTAGCTTATGACTTCGAAGTTTATTCTGGTTGCAATAAAAACAAGGATCTACCAGGTGAACCAAAAAACCGGAAATGTAGTTATAAGGCTGGTTCGATCCATGCCGCGCAACGTCAACCATATTTTGTACTTTGACAATTTTTACACTTCCCTTCCTCTGGTTACACAACTTGCCAAAGAAAGCATCCATTCCCTCGGTACAGTAAGGGTAAACCGATTGAAAAATGTGAAACTACCGGATAAGAAGGAAATTATGAAGAAGAATAATCCTAGAGGATTTTACAAGGAATGTCTTACAACTGTAGATGGTGTCCAAGTAAGTGCGGTAGTATGGAAGGACAACAAACCCGTCAATCTACTGTCCACGTATGTTGGAGCGGAACCAGTCAGCACAATATCCAGGTATGACAAGAAGACACATAAATGAACATCTATACAATGTCCGAAAGCGTTAAGGGAATACAACGCGCACATGGGTGGAGTGGACCTAATGGATAGCTTCATTGGTCGTTACCGAATAACAGCAAAAAGTCGCAAGTGGACCAATCGTTTGTTTTATCACCTGCTAGATATGGCTATCGTAAATGCGTGGATAATCTACAAGATGGTTTCACGTGAAAACAATGCAGATACTTTAAATCTCCGGGAGTTTCGGCTACAGTTGGCAGATACTCTCTGTAACTTTGGGTTACCATCTACAAAACGTGGTAGGCCGAATAGTTCAGGGATAGAACAGAAACTTCAGCAAAAGAAGCACAAAGGTCCTGCTCAGCCAGTACCATCTAAAGATGTCCGACTGGATCAAGTTTCACATTGGGTGATATGGTCAGATAAGCAGAGCCGATGCAAATATCTAAATTTTAAAGGTTTTACATACAACTTCTGTCAAAAGTGTGAAGTTTCTTTGTGTAATACCAGAAATAACAATTGTTTCTACAAATACCATCACGATTTGTAAGTATAAGATGCTTGAATTTGACAATAAAAAGTGATTTGTTTTGAAAACGCATTTTTGGATTTATTACTGTCCATTATCCGATAAAGGCGCAATGTTGTTTTAAAACAACATACCTATATCTTCATATCAAAACGTTTGTTTTCTGTATTTTCAATGCATACGAATAAGTTTTAGTGTGTAAAACGTGTTATAGAAGGATTTTTATTTTATTCACATAAAATATTTTCCGTTTTACTTTTGCGAGCAAAATATCACAAGTCAGTCAAGAAGTCGCTGGGTACGGTGTGGCTGAACCCCGACCAAATAATTCAAGAATTTTGATATTGGTGAAAGTAAACGAGAGTTACTTTTGATTATTCTGCACTTATTTTTCTCAACATGGTAACTATGAAAAATACTAGAATAGTGAAAAGGGGTCTTTATACAAATCGAAGGCATCGCTTCTCAAGGTGCGTATTTAACTATTTTTTAGTTTCTAATGTGTAAATGCAAAACACTTTAGAAGAAGGGGCCTTTGTGCTCCTGTATCAACGATAAACGTTCGATTTGCATTTGATTCCTATTTTCTAGAGACTTTTTCATTTACTGATGTGCTTAAGTTTACGGATTTCGATGCACCACGGTATCTATGGTAAATTGATCGAAGAACCCTGGTTGGGAAAACATTCAACATTCAAGCTACTCAGTCAAAATAGTCTACCCCTTTTGGGGCTACTCATGATTTCTGTTTCCTTTAAATTATTAAAAAAAATAACGGAACAACTGTATCTATTACTAATAGTGTATGGAAAATCGTTGACGCTCCCGTTTTGGTTTGATAGCATATTCTAAATATAAAATGCGGCTTGAATGTTTTCTAGAATGTGTAGAAGGATAGAGATCAGGTGTTTCCAAAACGGAGGAGCACTGTCTTTCCACAACTAACTGACGAAAGCCATTACAACCATAGCAGCAACCGGATAATAATATGACCCAAAATAAATGCATTAGATCTTCTCAAAGTGCAAAGGAAGGCGACGATGGATCGGGTGTTGTGCATAGGCATTCTTGAGTAACTTCGAATCACGCAGAGGGTTATGGCAAGGTGATGCCCGAGCAGCACACATGTTGTACATAGATCACAGTAGCTTATGTGTGACCCGATTTAGTCACAATTAGGTTGCTTCAACCAGTTTCAGTAGATCTGTGCTGCTTGGGTGGTCTTTCGTGTATTGTATGCTATTCAACATCGCTTTGGAGGGAGTAATACGATCGGCAGGGTTTGACAGGAGCGGTACGATTTTAACAAAGTCCGTTCAGCTATTTGCTTTCGCCGACGACATTGATAGAATTTCACGTAACTTTGCGAAGATGGAGGAAGCCTACATCAGACTGAAAAGGGAAGGAAATCGTACGTATTATGGACTTCCGCAAAATGCTCCGATCGAATAGAGTTCACCGCCGTACCAAACTGACTATCCACAAAAAGCTTATTAGACCGATAGTTCTTTAAGGACATGAGATCTGGATGATGCTCGTGGAAGACCAACGCGTACTTGAAGTTTTTTAAAGGAAAGTGCTGCGTACCATCTACGCTGGGGTGCAGATGGTGGACGGTACGATGAGGAGGCGAATAAACCACGAGTTGCATCAGCTTTTGAGAGAACCATCCATCGTGCACACCGCGAAAATCGGACGACTGCGGTGGACCGGGAACGTAGCCAGAATGTCGGACAGTAATCCGTTCTTGACAACGATCCGAAGGGAACAAGAAAGCGAGGTGCACAGCCAGCAAGGTGGATCGATCAAGTGGATCACAATTTGCAGACCCTCTGCAGACTGCGCAACCATGGACCGAGTTTATGGAGAAGACTTTTATTTACTGCATAGGCAACTCCGCCCTTCGTCTGAGAAGTAATAATAATAATACACGTATACATGTGCATTACTCCATTTAATGCTGGGTACCTTGCGTGGACGCGTCGTGCTTTACGTGGACATCGGCCCTCAAGCTCAACGACCTTTCCGTGTGCTTTTCTTCGGCAGGGTTAGTCATTAATGTCAACAAAACTAAATTGTTAGATGTGACCACTGCAACCCCTTCCAAATTCACAGTAATCAGGCAATCAGTGGCAAATGTTGAAAGCTTCCAATATTTCGCCAAAAGCTTCCAATAGGTGCACGGATTAAGATAGCAAGGTCCTTTTTGCGAGTTTTAGAAATATCTGGAAAAAAGGCACTGAAAGGCACTGAAAAAAAGAAAAAACGTCCCGAAATCCGATTTTTTTATTCTATCGTAAAATTTATATTCTAGCTCGCGATAAACTTATCAATAGCAAGTGAAATTTGGAAATTTGGGTGGAAATTTACTGAAAAACTAATGATCAAATGTAAAGTGAGTGTTTTATTGGAACTTGTGGGGTGAGAAACGTACCGGTACTGCTGCTGTTGAAAACGCGTTCCTGGTGTTCTCTCGCCGAGCACGAGCACTCGCCGAAGATCTTGCCGTTTGGTTTTCGGCGGTGTGGTGGTAGTAGCCGGAAGGGAAAGCTGGTGAATCGAATAGCAGATCGTCTTGGCTTGACGGTGCTATCTGCTTCTCACGCTAGCGTCTTCCCTTTTTGGCTTATATCGACAGAGCCCAGGACGATACCGGAATGACTCTGCCGAGAGGAAACCTTTTTTTACGGTTAGGACACCGGTTCGGGCCCGAGGAATTGCTCCTTGGTAAATTATACCCGCGCACGGCTAGAGTGTATGGTCTGTTACGAATTAGGCGTAGTGGCCAACAGGGGACCGATCAGGTGTTTCGCCTACCGTCGGTTGGCACACAGAATGGCTTTGTACCGTGAGGTACCACAAAAGGTCCTGAGAGGGTTACGGGGAAAACGTTTAACCAATGCTGTACTGAACACAACTAATTATTTGTTTTACGTTTGTTTTAAATAATTAAGAACGGAATTGCACTAAACTATGCACGTACCTAATTTAATTTAATCACACACCCGTATCTTTGTACCACTCACTCAATTACTTGAACACTTTCAAATTACTTTTCTTCGATCCGAAGCACACGAACGCCAGAACTAATGTGAGGGATGGCGGATTCGCATTGCGCCTGAATCCCTTCCAAGATGAAGTCTTTCCTTTTTTACCACCCCCTTTTGTTTCAGGATTTGCGCGCGCGTGCAAGTCGTGTTGTTGCACCCACTGATGTTCAACGTGTCTCCTCCTTGTACCCACACTACTGTTATACAATTCAAATTTACAAAAACACTAACGCTACTAACAATAATTTTAATTTTTGAATTTATTAACATTACTAACCCAACACTAAAAAACCTCAGGAACGTGACAATAGCAAAATATACATTAGGCACATTTAAAAAACTAAAAATCTTGTAACACTTGGTTACAAATATGGTGTATGGTGTATGGTGTATGGAGAACACTCAACGGCTGTAGGTGTTCATCAACAGATGCCTGTGGTACATAATTTGTGCCTGGTAGCTTCACAACTTGATTTCAAACAACGACCTCCATCGCCATTGTTAGTAAAAGCTTCTTCTTCTCAGATACTCAGATACTTTTACGAACGGATTGCGAGATATTGTATTTTTTTATGTGATAAATTAATTTACTCATTTGAAACGTGTTCAGATTTCAGATAATTTATCAATGTAAAATGTGCATAAATATTCAATGACTTATATTCAACCGAATATTGACAGTCCAGAGTCGACTATGAATGTGTCTGGAAGTGAGCTGACAAGTGAAGACAGGTGGACTTCACCAAAAAATTTCGATTATGTTACACTCTGGCGTCGATAAATCCTATCCTTGACGCTTTTGTATCCACCATATATACAACAGAATCCGCGAAGTGAGGGCTAGGACGGCCGTTGTGGCAGTCATTTTTGGACTTTGGATTTTTGGACACAAAGGCGATGGTGCTTTTCTCGTTGTTCATGAAAGTAATGCGAAAAACACATTAGAAAGGTCTAAATAGCATTTTAGAGAGATATAATTCATTATTTTCCACCAATTGACATTTAATTGCATTGATTTTAAGGTAATGAAACTACATCTGAACGAATTATAGGATAGTAAAAAAATTGGGAATTCAATAATCAATAATCGTTCAATAATCGTCATAATAAAGAGCGTCATTTTAATCTAGCAGCTAATGGTATCCTTTTGATTTTTTCACATGTATGCTTCAAAAGTATCCTTTTGGATCTTTGAATTCCTTTAGTGTAAATAGTAAATCGTAAATATTTCATCGTCGTTGGCACTAGAGGCCGATAGCAACTGAAATTCGGGTATGAAAATGGGACTGGGTCGGCCACACCTAGGCAACCGGTTGAGGCGATAGTAGAACATCATCCAGGATGGAGATCTTTCAAGTCGGCCCTTTGCACCACTCTTGGCACACAGGATCTCTACGTAAGTGAGTAAAAGTACAGAAGTCTTATTATGGTTTCTACTGATGTGTTGGCCTGGGTAAAATGATTCCGTGTTTTCCAAAGAATTATTTCTTCTTCTTGTAGACAATGGTCTTGGAAACAACTATCGCTCTTTTATGCGATAGAATTGACGGCAATTTACATTCGACTAAAAAAAAAACAAAATTAAACTTGATTCGAACCAAAGTAAGTGTATCATTCTCGAAGCCAATTATTTTACAGCCTCGAGCCTCCAGTTGTGGGAAAAAGATCAGCAACGATTAACGAAATAGAAAAACAGGTAATTTCACCATTGCTTGGGGACATTTTTTATTCGCTCTTGCACTAATTGATGAGCTTCCAAGGATTGGTGATATTTGTCTTTTTTCCCCAATCAAGTCCAGTACACGCGTTGCAAAAGTGTGTTTCATCGTGTTTTTTTTTTCATTGAAATGTGGGATGTGCCATCGACTTCTGCTTTCCAAGGAACGATGTCTGGGATTGTTTTGCTTCGAGATAGCTTCCCTACTTAGTAACAAACTTGTGGAGCACTGTTACTGACTGTTGCCTCCTTCTATGCAAATTGGGAAGCTTTTTTAAAATTTGATGAATCTGGTTGACGTAAATGGTTATTCCGCAACTTCAAGTATTGTGTATTATGTTAATTGGAACAGATTTTTCTTTTTGCTTCCGGTATGAATTAGGAACGTACTTTTTCTGTGCAGTCCAGAAATTTAACCTTATTTGATCATGTATATAGAGCAAATGATCCGATAGTCGTGGGTGTTCCAATAGTTGCGGTAGTACAGAATGCGGAAAATCTAAGAATCAAATACAGCAACCCACTACGTCCAATAATAAATTATTATGTCAGAAAACAAACCAGGTGAAAACATCATGGATTATCTTGATAAACTGGTAAATATCTTTAAAATACCTTACTAAATTGTCGCCTTTGCTCCAATAGTTGTGGTAGTGTTCCTATCAAGCTTGCCACGCTGGCAATAATGGCGGATGCCATAAAAAATTTGACATTAACTGCTTCCAAACACTGAACTGAAATTTTCGTCGAAGTAATCTTGAGCGTTCTCTGTAACCAATAACACCCAATGTGTTTATTTAGAAGAAAACTCATACAGGAATTCCAAACTTTTGATAACTATTCTGGTTTATATGTTGCTAATTTTTACTTCATTCCAGATCTTTGGATACCCTTACGACTCATTGTTTCGTCTACAAGTCTAGAAAAAGACTAAAAATATTTCACACATTTATAAGAAACGAAAAAACTTCACTTGATAGTCTATTAAAATTATGCCATTTATTAACTTGATGTGAGCTTTGGTAACAACTTTCATTTTGTGGTCGATTAGTGTTTTGGGTCCCATTGGGTACATGCAAAAAACAAAATGTGCGCAATATTCCTCTGGGACGAGGGACAGTGACTAGAGAGTAAATAAAGCTCGTAAGCCTTGGCTCCCGATAGATGATTGTGATCTAAACGTTTAAAAACCGGATTACTGAATGTTTCCCTGGACTCAGTCCAAGTCGTAATTTGCGGAACGCTGGAGCAATCCTTGATTAACTTCTGTGCAATTTGTATAAATTGCCAATCAATTGATAGTCCGACATTTTTCTGTATATTTCTGTCAAAATGTTGGCGTTCCGTTGTATTGCGTTTTGGACTCAAAAGCCTTTCTTTTTGTATTGTGGACGTCAACTGTATGTGTCGGTTTGAAGTAAAAAGCTATAATATACTTCGAATAATGCTGTAAAACACTCGAATGTATTTAAAATATGCTGTAAAATTTAGAATAAAAATCACTTTAAACAATTAAGAAAATTAAAACATTTCATCAATCAATCGTCAGTTGAATAATACCAGACTACAAATAAACATCATCATCACGAGTTTTCCATTTTAATGGCCATCAATCGTGTGTTGCCCCAATGTTGCAATAGAAATATTATGAACTGGTGAACCTGAGCGCAGGAAACTTCTTCCGTTTTCGCTCAAATGGCGAGTATGCGTGGATTATAATTTAAAGAATTGCCTCACACAATACAATATCTGAAATAAAGCATTCAATAGTTAAAATGTTTTTAGAGAAAATATGAAAATAATCAATTTTGATACTCGTGTAGATTTGCTTGTTGATGAAAAAATAACAAATTTGTGGTTGTCGTTGGGGACGAATCACATCTATGCATGCTTAGATGATGATTTCAGTTCAGTGTCAGGAAGCAGTTAATGTCAAACTTTTGATAGCATCCGCCATTATAACGAGCGTGGAAAGCTGGATCGTTGCGAGTCCCGTAAGAAAACAATGAGATTCGCAACTATAGGAACACGACTTAAGAGATACCGCAACCATTGGAACAATGGACCAATAATTGTAGTTGTCATTTTAGGACGGAATACGTGGAATGCATGCGACGGAAGCATTTTTCCATTCAAAAATAAAATAATTAAGGGAAAATTAATAGTGTTGGAACGTGCTTAGTTCCTCCACTATTGGATCATTTACCCTATATATAAATTTAACAAGCTACCGGGGCCAAAACGGTAGTTGAGTCGCAAGCGTGACGGCCTCTCAGGCCCGCTGCTGGGTTCAATCCCAATCGGCACCGTTGAATCACACTGAAACTCCATAAAATTTTCCGTGAAAATACCAAAGATTTCCTTGAAAATTCCATACAATTTTTCGATGAAATAGTTTTTTTTTAATGGAATAGGGTCGTTTGACAGAAAGCCATTTGGTTGAAGACCACAAGGTGAAAAGTTGGCAGAATATAATCATTTGACAGAAAAAGCCGTTTGGTCGAAATGATTGATTTGCAGAAAGGATAATTTTGGGCCAAATGGCGCTTTCTGTCAAACGATTTTTTCATACCAAACGACATTTCAGCCTAATGATGTATTTGGTCAAACGACATTTCCGCCCACATGGCTTGTTAGGGCAAATGACCAGTTTGACCGAATGTTTCTTTGGGCTGTATGTTGCTTTCGGCCAAACGACATTTACGGTCAAACCATTTCCGACCTAATAACTGTTCCCGACAAACGTTCAATTTGGCCTAATGGAATTCGGCTAGATGACCTTCGGCGTAACGAGTTATTCGGCCAAGTGGCATTCGAACAAATGGCTTTCCGCTGAATGACTTTCGGTCGAACAACGGGAAGCGCCAATTGGCCGAAGGCCACACAGCCGTAAGATGTTTTGCCGAATATGGCATTTCAATACCACGCAAATCAACACCATCAACAGGTAGCCGAAGTCTGGATGGTGTTGGTTTGCGTGGCAGTGCTCTCGGAATCGACAAATCGACGTTTGAATCTCTGTTTACGAAAGCAAATAAGTCGTTTTGATTTGTTAGAACAAACCTTTAGACCAAAACCCATCTGGTCAAAAATGTCATTTAGCTGAAATGGACAAACGACAGAAAATGTCATTCGGCCGAATTGGTCATTTGGCCGAAAAAGTCGTTTGACCAAATAGGTCATTTGACGGAACATACTATTTGCCAAAAAATATCCTAAATAGTTTTTTGCGGATATTCCGAAGAATTTCCTGTGTAAATTTGGAAGAATACTCAACAGAAAATCCGAGGAACTTTCTGCGGGTATTCTGAACAATCTCCTGTAGAATTTTGAAACAATTTCCCGTGAAAATTCTGAAGAATTTCTCATGGAAATTCCAATGAATTTTCCACGGAAGTTCCAAACAATTCTCCTTGGGTGGAAATTCCAAAGAACTTCCCTTGAAATTCCAAAGAATTTTCGAATCTTGAAAGTAGTTACCTTAGAAAATCCAAAAATAATTTCCAAATAAATATTTTGGAACAACTTGGAGAATTTTCTGGGGAAGTTCATCGGATTTTTTAGGCGGAATTCAAAATATTCTCCCAAAACATCCCGAAAAAATAAAGAAATAATAAAGGATTTAACCGCCGCACAATAGGAAAAAATTGTCCGTAACGCGAATAAATTCAATATCTCGGTTCGGTATCGGCGGATTGCGCTGTATTTTTTACACAAATTGTAGAACTTTCTGGAGAATCGCGTAAAGGTGATTAAGTTCACTGCACGAAGCTGTAACACATCGTTTTACCCTAAAGCCCCTTATTTGTTATGTTTTCCGGAAGATCTATTCAATAGTATAAAATAATAAAACCAATTGTTAACAGTTATAAAATAATAAAACGTGGGGTAAATGAGCAATGTTTTACCTTCTTTGGGCATGCGGGGGATTCCCTGGAAAATTCTAGATCAGGCTAGTAATGTGAGGTTATTTGAGAACATGGGGTAAAATCAGCAAGATCTCAATTCCCAACATCGTGCAGTAGACAAAGCTCACATAACACGATTTTTGGAAAAATTTGAGGTCAAATGTGGTATGTTTTGTCGATTATTTGTAACTCCGAACTTGACGAATTACATAACAAATAAGAGGCATTGGGGTAAAACAAGGTCTTGCAGCTTCGTGTAGTGAACTCAACCACCTTTGCATGGTTCCCCAGAAAGTTCTACAATATGTGTCAAAATTTCAGCGCAATCCGCCGATACCGAACCGAATTGAATTTATTCGCGTAATAAACAATTTTTTCCCATTGTGCGCCGGCTAAAATGGCTTTCGGCGTGACGCCGAAAACGCCGCCGCCGATGATTTTCGGACCACACGAGAATCGAACTCGTTGTCCTCTCCGTAACGCTGGGTAGACACCTTTGCGTGGTGTGTTACGGTGTAAGATCTACCACGGTCGCATTGTCAGCTACAGGCAAATCCTGACCCAACGAATACCTTCCCCAATATCCAACTCCGTGGTACTTATGAGGGTGTCGCTGAGTCGGGGGCCTCTCGTTAAGTAAGTACTACACCAACATTTCCTTCCCTCCCAAGTTACGGCAAACATGGGCGTGGCCAGGAGTAGTAATCCTCATGCTTTTGTGATTTTTATATTAGATTGAAATCATGGACCACACCCACCTTGATTTCTGATAGCAATCTGCATAAGCATTTCAAAAGAAAAACATGAGTATCACTAGTGTCCAATCTACGAAGTACACCGTAACTATGCTATGCTATGCTATGCTGCTATGCTATGCTATGCACACGAGAATCGAACTCGTGGTCTTTGACAATCCTACGTTTTTCAAGGCTAACTGGAGCAACTATAAAGTTGGTCGTCTTATCTGATTGTTTCTACTATATTCCGCTATTCAATGTGAATCTGTGTAAAACTTGGCTTTTGCATCCATATTCTGCAAAACCACATATTTCAATCGAAACAATAAAAACTGATATTTAGAAAACGCTCCTCAATTGAGGAGTATTCAGCGTTCGTGTACATATGATGCGGTTAACTATCGGACTCACCTGGTGCACTCGCCTCCTCATGGCACCGCGTCGCCGGTTCAAGAATGGCTGGTCCTTGCCACCCATCCGTCGGTAAGAATTTGCCTGCGGCTGTTGTAGCATTTGCTGCGATGCAATACTGCTCGAGTCCTGGTTCCATTTCAGATCGATTTTGACGTGTAACCGACCCTGCGGTTCTAAATCAACCTGGAATTGTAAGTTGTAGAGGGTTCATTAAAACGTATGTTGTAATTGTTGAAGATATTTCAGTGAATTCTGGTGTTATTTACGAAAAACTTGATATGCGAGAAAAAGATTAAACGGGTTTAAATTTGTACCTACCCAGAAATCCTGCTGGTCTGATTCATTTCTTGAGACTAGATCATCGAAGGGAATTGTCGTGTTGGCTACGAATACATCCGTAATAGGACCCTCGTGGAATATCGTCATGCCGAGTGCGCTGGCGTTTTCTACCTCGTGTATAAAGCTTTCGTTCCATACTGGATCAAATGTGCGTGGTTTTGTCGTCGATCGTTCTGCAATTGGAAGAACAAAGTGAACATCACTGTAACATATTTGGTCATTGAATCAACACGTTTATATGGTTTCAATGTAGTGCTTAGGAAAAACTGAGGATTTGTTCAGAGGTGAGGACTTAAGTCGAGGCTTTATTCGCATTAAGTCGAGAATTATGTCAAATCACTATACACTAAACGCACACCTCTTCAGAATAATCCTGGTCGCTAGCCATCTACGTAGTTGCCAAAACGGTTATGATGACATTGATCACGTAGTTTGGTATTGCACGAAAAATGACGCCTCCAGAGATCATCTTTTGGATACCCTTGTGACCCGAGGTAAACAACCTTTCATGGAAGTAAGAGATGTTTTAGGGGAACGCGATGTGGTTTCTATGCAGGCCATCTGTGCCTTACTTGAGATACCTTAAAACTATATAATATACCAACCCCGAAGGTCTTGAGATTATGCAATTTTCTAACTTCAAGATGGCACGAGTATTTTGGTCTGTATTCTTCCCCTATTAACTGTAAATGATAAGATGATATCAACTATAAATATCATACTTAAGAATTGCGTCTCCGCAAAGTGTCACACGCGACTGAGCCTGTCAAGCCGTTATAGAACCACTAACGATCTGGAATCTGGCTTCATAGTGTTGGGCAAGATGCCTCATCGCATGATTTGGTGTAGCACCATCAACGTTCACTGCGACGAGCTTCAGAGAGCAGAAATACGGAAAATGCCCACTGCGGGATGTGGAAAGCCAATGGAATCACCGAATCCAACGTTCTTTTTGTTTATGTAAATGTATTTTGATTCCGATTACCCAACAATTGGGTCGGACGAACCGGATACCAAACCAGGAAACCAGTTGGCAGGATGGCTATATCACCTAACCAGAAAGTGCAAGTTTTTAATACAATCTTACACTCCACTTTTTTTTTTCTTCCTGATATCAAAGATAAAAGTTTGAACTATGTATAGACAAAATTTCAGCCGCCATCTTCCCATTCGTAAGTTATTCGTATTTTTTCTAAACAGTTTTAAGCAAAAAATGAAAAGAAACCCATTTTATCGCTGTTTTCAAGGAAATGACATACAGCGCCATCTACAAAGGTTATAGAGCATAGGTGTAGGAGCATAAGTTCAAAATGTCAAAAAAAAAACCAGATTAATCCACCTAGCAGTGATGATGCCTTTCTCGTGCATTATAAAATATATTGAAAGAATCACATTAGAAAGGTCAAAAAAGCTCTTTAGGAGAATAGATCACATTTTTCCGATCATTTTGCATGTTTTTGCATTAGTTAAAATGCATCGCTATCATTCCGGAAAAAAAATTTTTTTTTTTGGTTTTGATTTTTTTTCCAAGGGAGGACCCTTGGGAAAAAACAATGATTTTTCAATAATTCCGAAATGCAATGTCCGATCGAGCCAATTTTCAATAGCAAACAATGGGACCGCATTCCCCGTCGAATGCAACTTGTTGCGAGTAAATCGAATAATGCCAAGTTCCAAAAAGTGTGTCTACAAAATTTGTACACATACACACATACACACACATACATACATACACACATACAGACATCACCTCAGTTCGTCGAGCTGAGTTGATCGGTATATAACACTATGGGTCTCCGGGCCTTCTATCAAAAGTTCTTTTTTGAAGCAATCATATAGCCTTTCGGTACAACTTTGTTGTACGAGAAAGGCAAAAACAGAAAATTTCGCTCTGTGTGGTTTCTTTCAAAATATAACACTTATCTGGATAAGTTTTAACTTATCTAAATATTGGAAAGGCTGAATCACATAAGGCTGAACACGAAATACTGAAAAAGTAAAAATCTCACATAAGACTGAAATAACAAAAGGCTGAAAAATCGGGAGAAACCAATGTTAGTAGAAGAATTCACATTTGACTTTAATAGGGGCACAAACTAAAATGATCCGCAACCTTTCTGCAACTTCTTGCTGTCTATCAATTTTTATACGGAATTCTTATTTTTTAGTGTACAGGAACAAGACTTTATTGTTCTTTGTTCTTGTATTTGATTTTTATTCTTGCCAAGATTACTTTCTTTTTTTATTATTTTTTATTCTTCATTTTTCTCTCTTCTTTCTTCTTCTTTTTCCTTCTTTATTCTCGCTTCTTTTTTCCTAATTCCTTCTCCCTTTTTTCTTCTTCCTTCTTTTTTATTCCATTTTTTTTCATTTTTTCTTCTTCTTTCTTCAACCCTTCCTAGTTTCTTCTTCTTGATTCATTCTTGCTTCTTCGTTCTACCTTTCTTCTTAGTTCTTCCTTCTTAATTCCTTCTTCCTTGTCCCTATTTCCTTCTTCCTTCTTCTGCCTTCCTTGTTTCTTCTTTCTTCTTCCTATCTTTTTTTTCTGGTTTCTTCTTCCTTCTTTTTTATTTGTTCTTCTTCTTCCTTCTTTATTAATACCTTTTGCTTTATTATTTCTTCCTTTTCCTTGTTTTTTCTTCCTTCTTTCATTTCCTTTTTTCCCTCCCTTTCTATCTTCTTTCCTCTACCTTCTCCCTTTTCCTAGTTTCTTCTTTCTTTTTCCTTATCCTCTTTCTCTAATATTTCTTCATTCTACCTTCTTCCTTCTTCTTTATTCTTTCAACCTTTTTTCCTTTTCTTTCTTTTGTACATTTTCTTCTTCCTTTTTCTTTTTGTCTTCCTTCTTCCTGGTTTCTTCTTGCTTCATCATTATTCTTCCTTCCATCTTTATCTTACTTTTCCTTCTTCCTTCTTCTATGTTCTTTCTTCAATCTTTAATCTTTTTTCCTTCTCACTTCTTCCGTCTTCTGTCTCTCTTCTTTCGTCTTCCTTCTTCTTTCCTCCTTCCTTCTTCTCTGTTCAATTTTTATTCTTTATTCTCTATTCTTTGTTCTTTATTCTTTTTTCTTTATTCTTTATAGCACTTCATCTCATAGCTCCCACTTCCTGCCCAACAAAAACAAAGCTTTGAAAAGGAATTTGTTTTGTTTTTTATTTTTATATTTTTTTTTAACGATGAGATGAATATATGTTCAGTGAGATACCGTTTTGACTCGAAGTCCGGACTGAAAAAAATGCTGAATTTTCAGCTCAATATTTCAAATGGAATTAAGTACTTGACACTAAGTGATAACACAACCTGTCAAAATTAGCTTATCAAATTTGCTGTAGTGTACTGAAAATTACATTTTTTATGCACGAAATAGCTAATACAATCGAAAACATTGAACATCGCTTGCTTCGAAATCCGGACACAGTGTGAGGGATGCTTCAAATACCGGACAATTTTGCTTCGAGTTTCCGGACACTTCGAGTTTGGCTATATTGATTCTCAAATAGCCAGTTTAATCCGTTCAAAGAAAACTAGGATATAGCATTCATATTTCTCGATTAATATAAATCCGTAAGGTAAGATTTTTATACACATTTGTATGGAAATCTGGCATCCCCCGGTTGTATGTACCACCTGAAGTTTCTGCTCCGAGATTGACCAGGACTACCAAAAAACAGCAATTGAAACCAAGCAGGAGCATTTAACAGCAATATACAACATTCGGATCCTAATAATTTCATACAATCTTCCCCCTCTCCCTTTTCCAAGGTAGAACGCTTTTTTGACATTTGACGTGTCTATGGGTAATGAAATATTTTCGTCAATACTACCTCTCAAATTCAACGTGGGTAAGCTGCAATTAGTGGTATTTATGTGTCTTTTGGAAACCATTTAAGATTGCTTTTAGAAATCAAGGATTGAAAGGAGCGATTGAAATAATGAATTCATGCGGATTGATAAATCCGGGCGTGTCCGAAAAATGTTGAGTTTTTTTTTTACTTGACGGGAGACTTTCAGCCCGAGGCTGGCTCGTCTCCATATACAATTCTGTTAAAAAGCTAGTTTAACGAACATGCTTTTTTTCTACAAAAATGTGAGTGGTTAAAAAAAACATTTGAAGACAATCTTTCACTAGAAACTGAAGGCAAGTTTTGCTACTTGTGTACGATTAATAAAGTCACATCATTTACAATATGTGTATAAGTATATATCGATAAGCTGAGAGCAAGCAATGTTCCTTTTGGAGTGTACCAACTCAAATCTAATGAAACTGTTATTATGATTGCTCATTACGAATCATTTGATTTCAATTAACTTAACTGATAAACAGTTATTTAACATCATTTCAGCATGTCCGGAAATCGAAGCAATTGTAAAAACTTGCCTCGAAGTCCGGACATACAGAAAATGTAATAAAAATTATAAAGCTATGAATTCTCAAGCAATTTTTCTAATTCATGAAAAAGAGTACTATCATACTATGTTAATAAATTACTAATACTCCTTGAAAATGATAGAATATCGAAAATATGAGCTTAGTTTTTCTAATGTTGAGTCTTAAGCTGCATTCTAAGAAAAACGAAATTCACCGTTGATTATGACATGCTTTCAACTTTTACCTCTAATTTTCAAGTTTTTACTACAGATCACGGATTACTTACATTTGTTAAAATGGTTTCAAGTCGAAAAATCGTTCCCTGCATTGATAACCCAAGAAATACTTGTTGAGATGGTAAATAAAGTCAAATAACAATTGAAGTGTCCGGCATTCGAAGCGTCCGGCAATTCGAAGCAAAACGGTAGTTACAGATACGGAACGGAACAGTTCCCCTAGTAAAAATAGGGAGCGGGACCATTTGGGCAGCACCCCCTATTCCCGTCCGCAAAGGTAATAACTCGACCGCGTTCCAACCAAGGCTTGATTGTGTGTACATCACTAGATATCGACAGAAACCAACCATGTACGAAAAAACAAGTAAGTCGGTTGTAACGCGCTCGAGTAATAAACGTTGCTGACGGGAATAGGGGTGCTGCCCAAATGGTTCTCTACCCTATGTTAATTTGAATTGTATTCTAAGGCTGTGAACCATTCCACCGATTCGTTTAACTTTTAGTTAAAATTTGACAGTTCGATGGTTATTTCGCCGTGGTTAAAAATAACCCTGCTCCGGAGCATGGTTAGATTTGACAGTTCAATAGTTAAACTTTGTTCGCGAGAAAATTGGCGCCAAATCCATTTCGTTCCGAATAACTACCAATCCGTCAAAACTCAAATGGGTCGGCTTCGGAGTAAAATTTTAACCACGATGGGAAAATAACCATCGAAGTGTCAAATTTTAACCAAAAGTTAAACGAATAGGTGGAATGGTTCACAGCCTAAGTGCATTTGATTTAGGCTCGTGGTCAGAAAGTTTTCGAAACATTTTATGTTTGACCCTCTCCAGGGTTGGAAACTCGAGGAAAAAACTTTTACGCAATTCGAGACGTAATTAACTGTAAAATTCCACGAAAGATAAACACTGAATAAATAAGGAAAAACTGTGCGAACTTTAACCCCGAGAGGCACAACACGGAGCGGAGTCTCGAATTGTACGTAGAACCAAGGACGATCCAAAATTACAGGTGCGGTATCGTTCAATGTTGCATCTGACGAACTCGTAAAGGCTCAATTTTGATACCAATGACCGTCTCAAAACCGTGGCTCTAAAGCACTTTTTATTCATCCATTGAAATGCCTAAAATGGAAGAATGGTTAGTAATAAAGAAAAAACCGATGTGTGAATTTCCTTGTTATTTAAAAATAAACAATCTGAAAATCTTTATTGGTAAGGGGAAAGATTATAACTCTACTTCATGGCTACCAAGATATTATTTTAAATTAAGTTCACACCATATGTCAAATTCGATTCACCCCCTTTTCAATTTATGGCTAGCATGAAAAGCTGGATACTCTAGGGGTTTTTATAGGTATTCGTATTATCCTTTGAAAGGGGCCCTCCTTAGCCTAGCGCTAAGATGTGCGGCAATAAAGCAAAACCATGCTGAGGGTGGTCGCTGGATTCGATTCCCGGTGTCGGTCTAGGCAATTTTTGGTTTGGAAATTGTCTCGACTTCTCTGGGCATAAAAGTATCATCGTTGTTAGCCCCATGATATACAAATGCAAAAAATGGTAGCTTGGCTTTAGAAACCTCGCGGTTAATAAATGAGGGGATTAGAAGCAGAGGGGTGTAAGTGACATTTTGGTTAAAATTGAGTTGACTACAGAAAACAATTCTTTGGCACTTGTGATTTGCGGCAATATGTTGATATAGTTGAACCGGTACCAGCGAAAGTGGTACATAAACCATTTTTGTCGATTTTGTGTTTTTTACACCAACGGCTTCTATTAGCAAAGATCTGGTAAGGGAATGACGAAAAAGTGAGTTTTGACAACTAAATCTGGAGATATGCACTTTTTATTTTCTGGTATATATCACAATGGCAATTTCGTTGATAGGAAAAGTGGTACATGTACAGTTCTACCCACTAAAATCAGCTTATTGAAAAGAAAATTTAACAACAAAGATGTTTCCGCAACAGATTTTAACTCTATTTTGAATTTCAAAATGGTTTACTGCCGATTAAAATGATTTTATAAATGAACATGTACCACTTTTACTGGCAACGATTTTCGGTTTCTGTTGCATTTTGTTCCCATTAATAGTGGTACATCTGCATTTTGTTCAAACAAACTTGAAATTTGTCAAGAAACTTCGCATATTTCTCATTACTACCTTTAGGCACACCAGTCATAACACGTTGGTACAGTTAAATTGCAGAAAATAACTAATTCGAATTTTATTTTTGAGGTTTTTGGAAAAATGCGTCTCCTGTAAAATTTACTCAATGTAACATGTACCACTTTCGCTGGCACCGGTTCAGTTTGTACGATGTTTATAAAAAATGTGAAAATTCACAGAAAATTAGTAATTTTTTTAACTTTCATACTTGTATAAAGCAAAAAAAATATTGAAAAACTTTGCACTCATTTTTCTCAAAACTAACTTTTTGTCACTTACACCCCTTTTCGTTTGACCCCCTCAAATGTGGAAGTGCTTGTTATGATTCGGAATGAACACTAAGCAACGAGGCAGTAATGTCTCAGTGGGGGATGTTATGCCAATAAGAAGAAGAAGATAATCAGAATTGTTTATATTTGTTTTATGAATTTAAGCAAATAAACCCCCACATAAGGTTCAAAGTTAACCAAATTTGTTCATAGTGAATTTGCATCTTGAATTGCGTGGTTTAACGCGATAGAAAACATATATGTATTTTTTCAGGCAATGAATGTGTGAAAAATGATTATCAAGCTATTTTACTGTACGACTTTCGGGCATAGTCATAGCATAAGCATAAACAAATAAGTCCAAAATAAGTCACTTATTTCAGAGTTACAACCACAGGTTTAGCAAAGATTGTCAAAACTAAACCTAAATCTGCAAGCTCACGTAGCTCTGTTGTCAGTGAGCAAATTATACACGTACTTCTAGATTAAATTGAGAGCAATTGCTCTGTATAGTTGGATAGAAGCGTAACGCTATCTTCGTTTTATCTAATCATACGCTATTTATTTGAACTGGTAATCATATTGCTTATACAAAACTGTAGTTCTATGGCACTCTCGAGTCGAATTAAAAATCACAGCTCTGCTCATAGGTCAGTGCTATAGGACGGTGTGTCCCAGAATAAAAAGGGGTTCATCCCTGCTATATAGCACATGGATATGGAAATTCCACCATTCAACGAAGGCCTCTCCCACCGTCAAATCAACTGCGAGTCATCCAAAGCAAGTCGAAATGATATGTGTATTATTTCTATATCGGACTCCGATTTGCCTCCTTGTTTCGAATGAGACACGGCTCACGAGAAAAGAAGGAAGGAAAATCAAAACAAGCCACTGCGCTAACCCAGCTACCACTGGGTGGTTGGAAAGTGGTGGAAAACACCATGCTCCGTGCAGTTCAATGCCAATTTGAATTGAAAACGGACATAATGAGTCAGAATGAGCCAAAATATTCATAGGCGAAGCACGAGACCACATTCTCGATTGCTTGCCTTGGGCATGGTGTATGCGTTCTCATTTCTGGTGTGACAGCCAGCAGTTAAACGGATGCACTTTTTAATTCACAACGAAACACGTGCAAGCGAAATTATCATGGGAGGAGATGGTCGTATTGAGGCTTCATCAGACCTACGCGACTAAACAGTCAATGTCTGTTGTTGCGATTTTGTCGCTGCATGCCCTGCGCCATACGGCATGCATTATGCATTATCCAGTGACGTAATGTCGCAGTCCCAATTGAACGCAGAAATTTTGTCGCATAGGTTTGGGGGAACCTTTATTTTGCTTGCTTATATTTATAATTACAATTCTGCGAATAACTCTCGAATTATACATAGAATGCATGCTCATAGCACAAAAACATCCAAATTTATTTGTTCACCTCAAGCAATTTCATGTGGTCGGTGTTAGGCCAAACCGAGCTAAATTCGAATGTACAATTCAGTGCGCTGCTCTCTGTAGATTAGTACGAAAAACTGCTAATATATTTCAAACCTTAAAATAGTGAACTATTGTAAAATTTTGTTACAGTAATCAAGATGGCATTTAGTTGAACAAACACTACAAATACGACCATGAACTCACTTTTCTCCGTTTAGTCATTTACTCCTTTCCGACTTAGCACCGACCTTCTGATGTGCGCGGTTCATTAGACGGATGCATCTATTTTTCCCATAAAGACGGCTCAATTAGTGTCACATGTGTTGAAAGTGATGAATCTTCCAGTGAAGTGGCCGTTGTGACTATTGAAAAGGAAACTCCGCATGGGTCTGTTTCTTTGTGACGAGCAACGATGACGAATAACGTGCATTGGTTGCTATAAGTGAATGACGGGTAAATTAGCAATAGGGGAAGTGAGGGGAATTGATCCCCGTCTGATTTATCCAGTACCAAAGTAGTTGTCTAGCGTACTTTTTAGTATAGATCCTTTAGACAAATGATCATTATGTAATGACTCATGTTTCAGATTGAAAACCATACTTATTCCATGAGACGGTTTGTGTGTTTGGCCCTCCTAGAGATCTTTTTGGCGGTCACGCTAAATTTGAATAACTTCTCCTAACATTGTCCAAATGTTATAACTTTTTTAGAGCATAAAGCCATGAATTTACTAAATGTTCTGTACCCACTGATAAAAATGTTACCAACTCCTGGTATTCACGATTTTTTTGGAGGATTTGCCGTACAGTAAAGATCTGATTCTGTCGAGCGGCCGTCAACGAAGCCGGCTCGATCACTTCCCGGGCAGAAGCTATAAACAGAATAACAAAACATGATATGGTTTTGATTGATATAAGAGATAAAAGAACAAGCAACAATATCAAAAATTTCGGACAGCTTTTCCGGGTCCATCTTGATGAGCTCAGCACGGTCAAGGCTGGGTGAAGCGTATCATCGGTACTTCGCGTACCTGAAGGAATAAAATAGACCCCATTTCGGGATCCTTAGCCTCTTACCCAGCAACTCCTATCCCTACCTCCTAGTGGCGCTGGCCGGGATTCGAGCAACTTTAGGGAAGATCGGGTAACCAACCCCAGTGGGAACTATGGTCGTATGCTGACAGGGAAGAGGGGGTTTGCTCCTCTCCGTCTGCTCTCCATATTAGGAGCGGCTCACAACAGTGTCTGTTCCCCATGTTAGGGGCGGCTGATCATCGTCCGAGTGCCAGCGAGGGACTCTAAGCAAAACTGTGCACAATATGTTGCATAGTGTCAGCTTCGAAAAGCAGCCCCTTTAACGCGATGTAGGTGGCGCAACCCTGGTAAGGTAGTCTACTGAAGATTCTACTGTTACCAAGAAAGGCAAAAGTAGAATACAAAACGAATAAAGAACAACGATTTTAAAGTAGGATCTTGGAACATGAGAACTTTGAATGAACCCGCACGTGTTGGGCTCCTGGCTCGTGAGCTGCAGAAGGTCGGCGTGAGTGTGGCAGCAATCCAGGAAATACGGTGGCCCAGAACTGGAGAACGTGAATTCTGGGCGGTGCATCCCATAGCTAACACTTCATTCAAATACTACATCTACTATAGCGGCGGTGACAAACCAGAACGAGGAGTTGGCTTCATGGTGATCGGGATGCAGATGAAGGGTGTTATCCGGTGGAAGCCAATAAGCGACCGCATCTGATCAGCATCTATGCCCCCAACGAACAACAATAAGCCTGATGACGTGAAGGAATGGTTGAATGGAATTAGAGCCTTGATAAGGCCTACGGAGAGTGCCCAACAAACAATGTAAAGATCGGGGATGCAAATGCGCAGATCGGAAGAGAAAGTTTCTTTTGCCCTGTCATTGATACGAAAAGCCTTCATTCCGCTACCAACGATAATGGTCTGCGACTTGTGATCTTTGCTGCTGCTAGAGGGATGGCAATCAGCAGTACCTACTTCGCACGTAAGAATATCCGCAATCACACCTAGCAATATCCAAGTGGAGACACTTGCTCACAGATAGACCACGTGCTGATCGACGGACGAAATTTCTCGGATGTTATAGAGGTCCCTCAGAGGCCCGAACATTACCTTGTAGTTGCAAAATTCTGGCGCGACTTTCTAGCGTCACGAATTCACGAAACAACAGAATGACGCGTTTCAATATCCAACGCTTGTCACTTGAAGGAGTTGCTGAACAGTACCACCAGAAGCTGGACGAACGGATAGAAGATGTCACCGGATCTGGCGGAGTCAACAGATTTTGGGAAAATATCCACGAAGCTGTGACTACAACAGCGTAGAAAGTGTTAGGTACAGCACAACGTAGCCAACGAAATGGTTGGTTTGATGAGGAGTGTCAGCGAGTGACGGACGAGAAAAATACTGCTAGGAGTCGAATGCTAGTGGCTCGTACCCGCTACAACAGAAGGCAGTATAGTGTAGCAAGGGCAGAAGAGAAACCAATCCACCGCAGAAAGAAAAGGCAGCACGGAGAGAGTGTGATAGCTGAAGCGCAGGAGAACATAGATAGAAACAATATGCGGAGGTTTTACGCAACTGTCAATGGCGCGCGGCTTAGGTCTGCGCCAGTGCCCGCCATGTGCCAAGTTGTGGAACCACCAACGCTGGACGAAGTAAAGAAGGCGAGGTCTTCAAGTAAAGCTGCTGGGAAGGACGAGATCGCGCTCACGAAAGTGAGCAGCTGCATCAATCAATCCACCACATTATCCAGGCTGGTAGGATGGCCTCATATCCCAAGTAACATTTTAAGTTTTATAACGCTCTTGAAGACCATAATTTACTCTTCAAGAGTGTTATAAAACCAAAATGTTATTAAGGTATGTCCAATCTATAAGAAAGGGCACAGACTAGAGTGTGTCAATTACACACGCAAAAAAAAGCGTTCCCGAATTCGTGAACCAGCAAAAATACACAGTGATTTAATTCATGGATTCGGGAACACCAGTCACGTTTTCCAGAACGTTCCAGTAAACGTGACTGTATTCCTGCATCCGTGACTGTTGTTCCCGAAAAAATACACCGTGAACTCGTTAGTTCACGAATTCATGAACGCTTTTTTTTGCGTTCAGAGGGATCACCCTTCTGAACACGGAGTACAAAATTCTGTCGCATATCCGTTTAACAGACTGAGACTGTACAGGTGTCTATCTGGTTTGGAATTGAGCACAAAACATCATGTTGCTAAGCAAACAAATGACAATTGTCAGAATGACATCATCTGCTTTCTGTCAAAAAATACTAAAAAAGTTCTAATTTTGTCAAGCATGTGTTTCATGAAAATCTGTTTGAAATTGTTTCCCACACCACGTTTCTTACTATGCAATGTCTACTAATTCTAAACGATGAACATGTACAGAAAATGAGAACTTTGTCTAAAGAACAAATGTCTGATTTACAAACAAAGTTTTATACCAGCTATGTTTTATGCTGGGCCAATATGTACTTGTTGAAAAAATACCAGGAAGAAGGCACTTTTGAGGATTGAAAATTCCTAGCCAAGATCACGGGGGTTGACGGCACTGAAGATAATATTCATCTGTGTATCATATCACATTTGGAGCACTACAGTGCGCCTCTAACGATTCACAGTGGATCGGCTGCTTTGCGGACTGAGCCCCTGATCGTATGTCCCGGCATACTTATCAGGTATAGCTCTTGACATAGAGGATCCGCTATGGCTCATTAGCACTTTCCAAGGGGTCGGAAAATTAACCAATTTCTCGTCAACTGAAAGTAGCAAAGCCAACTCGTGGCCACAGGTAGGATAGGATAGGTTTTAATATAGATTGAAATTGAGACGTCATGAATCCCAATAGATCATTCTTATATTTTAGAGACATTTTAACTATTATACTTATCAGGATTTGCATCAGGTTGGAAAATTCAAAATAGTAATGTCGATGCGATTAAATTAATAGAAAACAGCTTAATGATAGGACTCTGAATTTATGTTTCTCCATAACAATGAATATTTCTTACATAAAACTTTGCATTGGTTCTGATGATAAGTTTTAACTTCATAGCAAACCAAAAATCAGCCAAGTAGGATTTAAAAAAATTGAACACATTCCTGAAAGTTTTCAAGAGGAATATGTTACCTGATTCCCACAGTCCGGTGTTCATTTGGTCAAAGTAGACTGGTTCTTCCGGCATAATCACATGTCAACTTTAAAAAAACCCACTCCGATCATAGCGGGGAAGGGTAATTTGGTCGAAACCCATTCGGCTGAAAGCCATTTGACCGAATGCCACTAGGCTGAACAGGCCATTAGGCCGAAACCCATCTGGCCGAAAGGGCCATTTGGCTGAAAGGGTCATTAGGCCGAAAGGGTCATATGGTCGAAATGGTCATTTGACCGAAAGGGTCGTTTGGCTGAATGGGTCATTTGATCGAAAGGATCATTTAGCCGAAAAAGTCATTTGGCCGAAAGGGTCATTTGGCCGAACGGGTCATTAGGCCGAACTACTCATTTTGCGCTACTCACTTTTTACAGCGAGAAGTGATAAATGAGGAGTGAGAAGTGAGACTTCTCACTTCTCTTTCCTCATTTCTCACTTCTCACTGTGAAAAGTAAGTAGTGCAAAGTGGGTAGTGAGACATCTCACTACTCACTTTTTATAGCGAGAAGTGAGAAGTGAGACGTCTCACTTCTCACTGTGAAAAGTGAGTAGTACGAAGTGGATAGTGAGACGTCTCACTACTCATTTCGCGCTTCTCACTTTTTACAGTGAGAAAAGAAAAATGAAGAGTGAGAGATGAGACATCTCTCTTCTCATTCCTAATTTCTCTTTTTTCAAATAAACTATTCGGCCAAATGACCTATTCGGCCAAATGACCCATTCGGTCATATGACATTTTCGGCCTAATGATCCTTTCGGCCTAATGACCTTTTCCGCCAAATTACCCTTTCGGCCAAACGACCCTTTCGGTCAAACGACCCTTTCGGCCAAATGACCCTTCCGGCCAAACGACCCTTTCGGCCAAATGACCCTTTCGGCAAAATGACACTTCGGCCAAACGACCCTTTCGGCCAAATGACCCTTTCGGCCAAACAGCCCTTTCGGCCAAATGACTTTCGGCCTAGTGGCATTCGGCGAAATGGCATAGCGACAAAAAAGTTCATAGAATTTTTAATAAGGCCGATAAAAATGCCAAAAACCCTGATTAATCCACCTAGCGGTGTCGGTGCCTTTTTCGTGCAAAAAATACTAAAAAATATGAGTGTTTTGTTCATAAAATTGGCCACAACTTATGATCCCATAGTCCAATATGGCCAATTTTCAATGGCAAACAATGGGACCGCATTCCCATCGGAACTTGTTGCAAGTAATACGGTCAATGCTTAGTACCAAAAAGTGTTTAAGTATACAAAATTTAGTACACATACACACACATAACAGACATCACCTTAATTCGTCGATGTGGATCGATTGGTATATCATACTATGGGTCTCCGAGCCTTCTATCAAAAGTTTGGTTTTGGTGTGCGTATGATCATATAGGTATACTTTAGGTAAACTTTGTATATGAGAGAGGCAATAACAATTATCCTGTGTGGACCATATTGTCACGCTCCGCATCATATTGGAGCAGGTCAACGAATTCCAAGAGTCCCTTTACTTGGTATTCATTGACTACGAAAAAGCTTTCGACCGTCTCAATCACGAGAATATGTGGGGCGCCCTGAGACGCAAGGGGGTTCCTGAGAAAATCATCGGCCTCATCGAAGCACAGTACGAGGCCTTTTCGTGTAGAGTGCTGCACAATGGGGTCCTGTCCGACCCTATCCGGGTCGTAGCTGGTGTGAGGCAAGGATGTATTCTATCACTGTTACTGTTCCTCATCGTAATCGACGAGATTCTGGTAGATGCGATTGACCGTGAACCAAACCGCGGGCTGTTATGGCAGCCTATAACCATGGAGCACCTAAACGACTTCGAATTGGCGGATGACGTTGCACTACTCGCGCAACGGCGCTCTGATATGCAGAGTAAGCTCAACGACCTTGCTGATCGCTCCTCCTCAGCAGGTTTAGTCATCAACGTCAACAAAACCAAATCGTTGGATGTAAACACGGTGACTCCTTCCAGTTTCACAGTAGCCGGGCAACCAGTGGAGAATGTTGAAAGCTTCCAATATCTTGGTAGCCAAATGGCGTCAGACGGCGGTACCAAGATCGACATAGGCGCACGGATCAAGAAAGCAAGGGCTGCCTTTGCGAGTTTAAGAAATATCTGGAAAAACAGGCAGATAAGTGAACGCACCAAAATACGAATTTTCAACTCTAACGTGAAATCTGTGCTGTTATACGCTAGCGAAACATGGTGTGTATCAGTGGAGAACACTCAACGGCTGCAGGTGTTCATTAACAGATGCCTGCGGTATATAATTCGGGCCTGGTGGCCTCACAACTGGATCTCAAACAACGAGCTCCATCGTCGTTGTCACCAGAGGCCGATAACAACAGAAATTCGGGATCGGAAGTGGGGCTGGGTCGGCCACACTCTACGTAGGGGCGGAAACGAAATCTGTAAGCAAGCATTAGACTGGAACCCAGCGGGACATCGCAGCAGAGGCAGACCCAGAGGCTCATGGCGGAGAAGCCTCAATAAAGAAATAAAAGAAGTCGACCGAAATCTAACCTGGCAACAGGTTAAAGCGATAGCCGGGCATCGCTCAGGATGGAGATCTTTCAAGTCGGCCCTTTGCACCACCGGAGGTGTACAGGATCCATAAGTAAAGTAAAAAAATAACAATTATGTCTCCTCCCCTTGGAATTTTTGCCAAATTATATATTTTGAGGCGGCAACAAAAAAATTTTGAAAATTTTGAGGATTTTCAAAACATTCTTTTACAAATTCAAGGAGTTTTTATTTTATTTTAATATTTATTTTTGATTTATTCGTTAACATTGAAGTCATTTAAAATCAAAGTTGGAGGGCCAACCCGGCCGATCACTTTATATGTAAAACAAATAATTGTAGAACAAAAATGTTTGAATAAAGAAGAATTTTACTACTACTACTAGTCCACTTCGCGAATCCCCATATATTAGGTAACAGACAGCACATTTACACCATCTTGCGTCACAAAAGGTGACTAATGCCTGAAAACGATAGCCAAGGGGTGCGATAGTTGCGAAAAATACACTATTTTCACTATTTTCGAAAATTGGAATTACATTTTCAAAATTTTATTTTTAAGCTCAAATTTCAAAATGGGGTCATGGAATGATTTCTAGCATATTATTTCTACATATTATACTGTATATTGAATCATCACCCCTCGGAATGTCTATTCACTACATTGCTTGCCTTTTTGACACCACGGCGCTACTGCGTTGTCTCTTCAAATCAGCGAGAGTGGACTAGGGTAAGACGGTATAATGCGCCCCACCTGGCCAAAACGCCCCACTTTGATTTCTAGAAAACTATAACTAATTAAGGATCAAAATCAGTTGGTACCCATAAGTATTTGTAAACCCATCATACTTTGTGAATGTGGAAGTGTTTTTGTATTACTCAATGAAAATATAGGCAAAATACAAAAAGTTATAGTTTTGATGTAACTTTTAAAGTTTGTTTGCTCAACATTCTGGAGCGACTCTGGCATACTGTCCGCAAAACTTGCACTGGAACACTCAGTTAGGCAACAAAATAACTTTTGTCAGTGGTTAATATGATATAAAATTGCTTCCATCTTCAAAAATGTAACGATTTTCGAAAACATGTTTCACTGGCCAAAACGCCCCAGTGTAGGCAGGACGATATGCCCTTACCAACTGAACACAAGCGCAGCGAGCCTGCAGCAGTTGCTTCCAAATTGTATGGAAAATATAGAAATGTAATTCACACCTGCTTAAATGGACCTACGTTGGTTTTTTAATGTCAAGCGCATAAGGATTTGTAGCCTTTTTGTTATGGGATTGATAAAATACTAATGAAGGGCTTTGAAACTTCTTTGGTTAAGGTGGGGCGTATTGCCCAGGCACTTTTTGAAATTCATTTTTTCACGACTTTTTAAAAAAGCTTTATTACGTGTAATCTGTAATATTTTTATATGACTACTCACGGGCAATGCATTTGCGACTTCCTGGGCTGCCAAATAACACAAAGTTTGCATAAATTGCGTTGAAAAGTAAAAAGTTATCGAGGAGTTGCCTTAGGGGGGGCATATTATACCGTCTTACCCTACATATATTTGTAATAGAGTATATTTGTTAACACTTACGTACCTGACCCCCAATTTCACCTAAAACTAAATCTTCAAAATGATGGTTCTCAGCAGTCTTGCATCGGAATTTGGTTCTGTTTTCTGCAATCGATCACAAAATTCCTATAGTTTCAGGGACATTGGTCATCGTTTTGAGAATGAACATGGTTCCGGAGATATTAATGGAAATACTAGGGTAGCCTCCCGGTTCAGAAAATGGTCACTACCTGTTCAGGCCGGAAACCCGTCAAACTTTATCATTTTGCAAAACAAGTTCATAGAAATGTTTTGGAAGACCCTGGAATGCTGGTTCCCAGGGCGAAATGACTACTTGCAAAACAAGCTCAGCGGAATGTGCTCTGAGAGTATTTGGTCCGCCTGGTCACATTCCAGAACACCTTGAAATGCTGGTTCTCTGGGGGAAGTGGCCACCTTTTTGATCAATACAGAAACTTGGCTTGCAACGTATCAAACTACATGATTTTGCAAAACAATTCTATAGAAATTTGTTCAGAGGGTATTTGGTCCATCTGGTCACATTCCAAAACCTGTCTTGCAACGTATCAAACTTTATGATTTTGTTAATTAACTCCATAGGAATGTTTTCTGAGTGCATTTGCTCCATCTGGTCACATTCCGAAACACCTTGGTATGCTGGTTCCCTGGGGGAAGTGCCCACCTTTTTGATCAATACTGAAACCTGGCTTGCGACGTATCAAACTTCATGATTTTGCAAAACAAGTCAATAGGAATTAGTTCTGAGGATATTTGATCATTCTGATCACATTCCGGAACGCCCTGCAAAGCTGGTTTCCTGGGGAGGTGGTCACTTTTTGATCAATTCCGAAACCTGTCTTGCGTCGTATCAAACTTCATGATTTTGCAAATCAATTCCATAGAAATGTGTTCTGAGGTTATTCGGTCCATCTGGTCACATTACGGAACACCCTGGAATGCAGCCAGGTAACGGCCCTATTTATTTACGCATAATGTCCATCGGATCCTAAAATCTACATGGACAGGAAGGGTGGGCAAAACCATAACCTTTTTAACAACTATACAATACTCGTAAAATAATCATAATACAAACAATAAAAATATCTTAAGAACTACTACATAAAACTTTAAGTATGCTGTCGGAGAAACGACTAGATTATTAGATAACTAATCAAATTCAGAGAGGTCCTCAACTACTGATAATGCCCTAATACATGCGTATATCGGTTCGTTGAATCCAAACAAGTTTCTATGAAATCTTCGCACGAGCAGAGTAGTACTTCGCAATGTTCTGCTTGGTATCCGGAAACCCAACATCGAAAGCAGTTCTGGGGCATCTATTTCTCCATTGATCAACTTTGCAACCAACAATGCTTGCTGAGTTTTTCTCCGGCGTTCTAACGTGTCCAATCCTAATAGCGCCTCTCAGGATAAGCGCTTCTGAACACGTTCGTTTCAAAGGCACCACGGTCCACGAGATTTGATGTGGTAAGGTAACTAAACTACTGAGTATTCTCGAGAATATTACGAACGAGTGAACAGTACAGCGCTTTTAGACAATGTGGGTCATTGAAATCTTTGGCTATTTTTGTGAAAAAAAACAAGTTGCCTGGTGGCTTTCAAATCTACTTTTGCGCGTTGTATATTGAACTCGAGTTTTGAATCCAATAATACGCCCAAATTTTGCACTTGTGTAACCCTGGTTAGAATTTCGCCGCCAATGTTATAATCAAACCGGATTGGATTCGTTAATAACAAGTTTGTTTTTCCGGTACCACTCGACAAACTGTTGAAGGCGGCTTTGTAAGCACAAACAATCTTCGATGGAACTTATAACAAGGTACAGTTTTAAGTCATCTGCGTAAACCAACTTGCAACCTGTTCCCAGCAATAGTGCGACGTCGTTGAAAAATATTGTAAACAGCAGAGGTCCCAAAGAACTTTCTTGTGGAACTACAGATTTGTTAGAGAACTCCGATGATACGTTGTTTTCTAACTTCACTCGTGAAGATCTTTTAGGAAAGGCATGAGTTTAACCATGACACTAGTTGTAGAGAGATAATGAGGCGAGACAGCTTGCAGAGGAGAATAACATGATCAATTTTGTCGAACGCTGCTTTCAGATCCGTGTAGATCACATCCATTTGTGCTCTGATCTCCATGCTGGCAATGCATTTAGAAGTAAAAATGAGCAGGTTTGTTGTCACAGATCTGCCAGGCATGAAACCGTGTTGATCAAAAGAGATATAATTTTTGGCACAAAAAAAAGCTTCGATGTGGCAGACATCCAGGCACACAAGTGATCCCACGATAATTCAAAACATTTCGGCGATCTCCATCTTTAAATTTTCCATCGACTGCTTCCAAATCTTAGGGAATTGGTATTGTGTATTGTGAATTATTGTTTAATTTGCGTGATGAGCCGTGCGACCCAAAAAGGTACCTATTTATTGCGGCTACTTGATGCGCCGGAAAAATACCATTCCTAAAGGGAAAATCCACGACAAATCGAATGGTGCTATTTTCATTCGCCGAAAATTATGGGAACTGGCCGTTTTGCCCTATTTACCCCTAGAAATCATATTTTTTCTATGACAGCTACAATTTAAAATCATATTCGGCTGACTATTTCTTTGTTTTTTATGCTAGTTTAGTAAAAAATACAAATGGTATAAATTCCGGCCATGAAAAATGACTGGAAGTGGCTATTTTGCCCCATTACCCACGAAAATCATTTTTTCTATGACAACTACAATTTAAAATCGATGTCGACTAACTGTTTCTATGTTTTCTGATGCTAATTTAGTAGAAAACTAGTGGAAACTATTCCGACCTTATACCATGTCTTAAAATGGCCGTTTTGCCCCGAGTTTTGCCCCATTTACCTCTGGAATTATATTTTTCTATGACAGGTACCATTTAAAATCAAATGAGGCTGATTATTTCTATGTTTTTTTATGCTAGTTTAGTAGAAAATACGAATGGTATAAATTTCGGCCTTGAAAAATGACTGGAACTGGCCATTTTGCCCCATTTACCTTAGATTTTTTTTTCGGGAAGCTAAAATTTAAAATTGATTATGGCTAATTATTTCTATGTTTTCTGATGCTAATTTCGGCCTTGAATCATGACTGGAATTGGTCGAGTAGAATCTATTCCGACCTTATACCACGACTGGAAGTGGTCGTTTTGCCTTATTTACCCCCTGGAATCGTATTTTTCTATGACAACTACAATTTGAAATTGATTTAAGCTAACGATTTCTTTGTTTTCTGATGCATATTTAGTAGAAAATACAAATGGTATAAATTCCGGCCTTGGATCATGACTGGAAGTGGCTATTTTGCCCCATTAAACTTCGATATTTTTTATGACTGTTACAATTTTAAGTCGATTGTGGCTAATTATTTCTATGTTTTCTGATGCTAATTTGAAAGAAAATACAATTGTCATATATTTCGGTCTTAAATCATGACTGGAAGTGGCCGTTTTGCCCCATTTACTTCTTAAAATCTATTGCGGCTAGGCTAGCTAATTCTATGTTTTCTGATGCTTAAAGTAGCCTCACTCCTCACGAAACTTGTCCGCTCTTCTCAATAATTAAAATGGAAATAGTAAGGCGCAATCGATTTCAAATAGTAGCTGTGCTAGAAAAAATGATTTTTAGAAGCAAACGGGGCAAAACGGCCACTTGCAGTCATGATCCAAGGCTGGAATATGTAACAGCCGTATTTTCTTACAAATTAGCATTAGAAAACATAGAAATACCTAGCCGCAATTGATTTCAAATCGTGACGGTCATACAAAAAATGATTTTTTTTTTGAAAATTAGGCGTATTGGCCATTTTTAGTCACGATTCCAGGTTTGTAGTTCCTACTGAATTTGCATTAGGAATCATAGAAATAATTAGCCAAAATCGATTTTAAGTCTTAGCGATCATATGATAAATTGACTGTTAAAGGTAAAGGGGGCAAAACAGCCATTTCTAGTGACAGTCCAAGGCCGGATTACATACAATTTAGACCATTCGTATTTTCTTCTAAATACGCATCAGAAAACACAGAAATCGTTAATCGAAATTGATTTTAAGTTGAAGCTGTCATAGAAAAACTACGATTTTCGTGGTGAATGGGGCAAAAAGGCCACTTCCAACTATAATCCAAGGCAGGAATTTAAACCATTCGTATTTTCTACTAAATTAGCATTAGAAAACATGGAAATAGTCAGCCGCAATTCATTTTAAATTGTAGCTTTCATAGAAAAATACGATTTCAGAGGTAACTGGGGCAAAACGGCCACTTCCAGTCATGGTTTAAGGTCGGAATAGATACCTTTCGTATTTTCTACTGACTAAGCATCAGAAAACATAGAAATAGTTAGCCGAAATCCATTTTAAATTGTAGTTGTCATAGAAAAACTACGATTTTTGGTGGGTAAATGGGGCAAAATAGCCACGTCCAGTCATTTTTCAAGGCCGGAATTCATACCATTCGCATTTTCTACTGACTAAACATCAGAAAACATATAAATAGACATTCCGGGGGTAAATGTGGCAAAACAGCCACTTCCAGTCATGGTTTAAGGTCGGAATAGATACCACTCGTATTGTATACTTAATTAGCATCAGAAAACATAGAAATAGTTAGCCGCAATCGATTTTAAATTGTAACTGTCATAGAAAAAATATAATTTTTAGGAATAAATTGTGCAAAGCGGCCAGTTCCCATAATTTCCGGCGCATGAAAATAGCACCATTCGATTTGTCGTGGATTTTCCCTTTAGGAATGGTATTTTTCCGGCGCAGCAAGTAGCCGCAATAAATAGGTACCTTTTTGGGTCGGATTTTCCCCACTGTGGCGATGGTTCCAGTTTTACCAAAATCGGATTATTCTATGCAAAGTTATTCTAATATGAAATTCTACAAAATTTGGGCTATCTCAACCTTTTGGTCAAACTTATGTATTTATAAATCAATTGGTTGGTTACCATAATGTACAATGACTTCTTCCGCTGATTCAAGAAAGAAAAAAATACTGGCTAAGAGATTTTCCACTTCCGTTTGGTAGAGAACGCGGAGCTCTATCAAAATCCGATAGAAGTTGGTTGGAAGCGGTCCTAATATTTCATAATTCTGCGGAAAAATCAGTGTTTATGTTTGCGAGTTTCCCTCTTGTGAAACAACAATGTCGACATGATTATTCCAGTGGAAAAATTTACATTTGAGTGGTACCAACCACAAAAAGAAGGTATCGTTTGCATCAACAGTTATTTAAATATATTCCAACCTTTACCTGAATGATACCAATTGCTATCCCGTTTCTTACTTCATACTATCATCAGGTTCGCACAATTTTAGTTACCATGTGCAATACTACACAGAAACATCATTGAAAAGGCGTGTTGAATTGACGGCACTATGCTTCCACTCCGTGTCTTTTTTTAATTGGGTCGAAGCCCAAGCCTCCAACAACCAGCCATCATCCCACTTAGCCACATGCACTATTAGTGTGCTGACGACCGACGGAGGAATGCACAGGCGACATGTGCCTGACAGTCCAACAAGTTTCGATAGCGTCCCAGCATTTCCTGCGCGGCAATCTCGACTCGACGAAAGAGGGCCCGATAGTAGCGCTGTGTACCGACCTATACCATAATTGCTGACTGGCTGCACGCTCGTAGCTAGGGAAAATGTTGTGTATATTTTGAAAATTCGGTAAAAGGGGGTGAAGGACGCACGCGAGACCGTGCAGCAGGGTTCGTGAAATCGTGAAAACAAGACTAGTTGGGTGAGTGTGTGTTGGGAAAACACAGAGAGTACAGATACGACTCTCTCGTAGTACAAATACTCTTTGGTCGAGCGAATAGCTAGGCTTTTGAATTTGTTTCGAGCATCAGTAAAAATACGTACACGGTTGCCATGCAATTTGATGTACCTAAACTAGACGAAGACTTGCAAAGATTCAGCGTTAGTAGCCAAACGGGGCAACTAAATGAAAGCACAGAATTATGTTTAATTATGTTGATACGAGATGCAATGAAATGGACAATGAAACCGTTTACATAGCTAAAAGAACAATGATAAGAAATTATAGACAATATTTCTCCATATAAAATTGCAATGAAACTTAAAAAAACTCTGATCAGCCATTACATAGTTATATGATCGGGGTTCTGCCAAATCGCACCAAGCGCCAATGGAGAAATAATCATTTTCTTGCACAAGTTTCCGTATAGCAGATCCAATTGATCACAAAACGAATCGGATGTCCCTTCAGCCTACAACTGAGGATATCGAACAACAAATGTACGAATGAATTGATAAAACAAAATATTACAAGTCAGTCAAAAAGGCGCTTGGTGCATTTTCGCTGAACCCCGCCCATATATACCTTCTATAGTTGGAAGATCTTCGATTAAATTTGACTTGACATCTTCTTTGCCTAGATGATCCACTTTTTAATCAATAAGAAAATTATTTAGCTTTTAGTGGAATGTATTCACTTATCATAAGACGAGTTTGTACTATTCCATTTAACTGCATTACTTTATTGTAAGTAGCTTTGACAGATATGTATTTCGACCTCAACAGTAAGGCCGCCTTCAGTGTCTCGTACTTGACTCGACTTAATCGGTTAATGGATTACCTGCTCTAAGCATGCGTGTAGTGACGCACTAGATGTTAACAACAAAGTTGTGCTGAAAAGTTATAATTATACTTCAAAAACGATTTTTTATAGAAGACTCGGAAACGCATAGTGTTATATATCAATCAACTAGTTTGGTGAACTGAGCAAAAGTCGTGTGTATTTGGGTGCAAAAAAAGCTAAGAAAAGCATTAGCAAACTTTTCATATAGTAATGCTTAGAAAGAAATTGTCTCGTAATAATTTGATTAATTTGATAACAATCGGTCATTGCGTTACAAAGTTATGAAGAAAACTGTGTATCCAACTATGCAAGGTTGGTGTCTTGGCTAAATGTGAGAAAGGCAGTCTCTATGATCTGTTTGGCCGAGCGACATTTTCGTCCATGACCAGTTCGACCAGAAGTCATTTTCGACGAAACGACATTGTCGGTCAAATAATCTGTTTCGCCAAATTTCTCTTTCCGCCAAATGGCTTGTTCGGCTATATGAATTCTTCAGCCAAACGGCTTATTTGGCTGATTAAAATATTCGGCCAACTCGTTTTTAACCTATAATGACCGTTTCTACTAAACGTTCAATTCGGCTAAATAGAATTCAGCTAAATAACTTAAGACCTGGCGTATTATTCGGCGAAGTAGCATTCGGGCAAATATTTCTCGGCTAGTCAAACGGTCAAACTTTCAACGGCAGCGGATTATGTGGACAAGGGAGATGAATCAGTACATGATCCGTTGCTATTACGTTTACACCAGGATGTCCGGCAGACCGTCGATGCTGGAGATGTTCAATGATAGGTACTCTCGGTTTGTACCCCAACTTGACCAGAACAAGTTGTACACACGCAAGAGAGCTATCATGTCACAAAATATGCTGACTCTAGAAGACGTAGAGTATAGCGGGAAGTGCAGAGGGAACTAGGAGATAAGGAGGAGCCAATATCGAGCGATACGTCGAGAAGTAGTTCTGTTGGGTTGGATGCATCAATCACATGTATACGTTGCGATACGATTTCACCCGCCGCTCCAGTACCAACAGTGGAATTGCAGCGACAGCAATTTGTAGTATGAACTAGCCAATCATATGGGCACAGCAGTTGCACAGTTCCGTGGGACAGATCCCATGTCCCGACACCAGATACCCAAATTGCAGTACTCCTATCGGTTGGCGAGTACAGTAAGTATCCTTAACCAGTTGTAATCGTGCACTCACCACCGTCGGAAGTATCGGATCCATCAGTGACACTGGATAGTGCTAAAGCTCCAACGCAGATAGATTTATATTTCTGTAGCAACGTATTGTTCAATTCTCTCTTCATACGGCCCATTGCTTGTGTTCCTTTCGCTGCTCGTTGAAATTAATTGCAATATGAGTGGACGGACAATTTGCAACACCGTCAAGTTGAAATTCCCGTCTGGGTCACGGCCATCATGGGTCGAAATTGCCAGTTTTCTCAAGCAGTTAATGCCGACTTAGCAGAAATGGAGACTGTTTAAAAAATGGGATCAGACCGAAGCTTAAACATCAAGTTCAAGTCTGAAATGCCAATGCGAGATGCATTGCAACAGAATGCTGATGCCGTTAATTTTCAGTATTCAAGTGGCAGAGTTGTGGAGCTACGTATGATGATTGCAGGAATCATAGTCCATAACGTGCGAGTGTTTGAACCAACGGAAGTTGGTTATTCGGATTTAGCTACAGTGCTCGGGTCGTTCGGAAAGATTCATCGTCTAATTCGAGAAAAATTTCAAGCGGAACTTGGTTTAGACCATTCAAATACTGGCATACAATGAGTAGGTATATATGCAGATTAAAAACGAGATTCCTCCAGCGTTGAAAATTTCGAATTGGGAAGCAAAGGTATACTACGATGGATTAAAAGAAAAATGCTTTTTATGCCAATTGGAAGGACTCAAATAGCGGAGGAAGAAAATTTGCAATATGAAACGGACACGGAGCTAGCAGCACAAGTAGAACAGGACAAAATGGTAACAAAATTTCCAGTTACAATAAAATATGCGGAAGAGCAACATTTGAAGGAGATTGACGAAGCTGCAGAACAGCTAGGGTTGGAGAACTTCAGGGAAAATATTTCAGAACTTTCGGATATGATCGACGGACATCTACGGAAAAGGACAAAGCAAGTCAAAGGCGAGCACAGCTCACAACATCAAGCTCTATGGAGCTACGATCAAAGAAAACAGCTCGTAAAAGCTCTAAATAATGTTTTATAACTATAATTAGTTCTAACATTTCGGCTCTGTAATGCTTAATGGCGCATCAAGCCTATAAAATAAATAAAACTAAAAAATATCCTTGACCAGGATGTTTTGCCACAGTACTTGAAAACCGTAGATAACCTTGAGGAGCTGCAATTTATCGCGTATTCTGCTGCAGTGGCTATTGTAAGAACGTTGGGATTGCAAACACGCCCACAAGGTGAGAGTGATGAACGCGCACGCCCCAAAGTACAAAAACCCACGTGGATGCGACGTCTGGAGACCCCCATCGCCACACGTCGGTCAAAATTTGATCGATTAACACAGTACAAGCAGGGGAATCGATCAACGAGGCTAGTTCGGAATGTTGCTGAAAATGTGAAATCCACAGAACTCCGTGGTCTCACCGAGGCGAACATAACTGAGATCCTCGACTCGACACACCCATGTACAGCGGCTGAGTGCTTTTGCTAAGCGATTGCGACGTTATGGAGAATGGTCGAGGAGGAAGGAGCAAAACCGAATGTTCAACATCAACGAAAGGGAGTTCTACAAATACATCCGAAACAACAAAGCCGTCTTTGGCGAAGGCCTTCCGGAGATTGGAGAAGTCACCCAGTTTTGGTTCAATCTGTGGGAGAACCCCTTCATGCACAACGGCGATGGAGTGTGGATGGCAGAAAAAAAGCGATATTGTGCTGGAACCCTGTATACCAGGAATTGGGCTGCACCAGGACCCGATTTTGTACATAATTTCTGGTATAAAAAACTCACAACGGTTCACGGGCGGATGGCGGAATGTTTCAACACGGTACTAGATAATCCCGGACAACTACCAGAATTTATCACTAGGGGTGTCACTTATCTTCTGCCGAAGGATCGCCAAGCCAAGTACAGACCTATAACGTGCCTTTCGAGTCTGTACAAAGTGCTGTCATCGGTAATAGCGAGGAGGGTGCAGTAACATTGCGATGTCAACAACCTGATGACCGAGGAACAAAAAGGTGTCGACGCAACATACGAGGCTGCAAGGATCAGGTCATCATTGATTCAGTCATTGTTGGGCAGGCCACCCACAAGCAAAGAAACCTGAGCATGGTTTATATCGACTATAAACAGGCATACGACTCAGTACCTCACTCGTAGCTTCTTAAGGTACTGCAGTTGTATAAGATAGACAGTAACGTCATCAGGCTAATGCAGCAAGCTATGGGGATGTGGAGCACATCCCTACACATTAGCGATGGAGAAAAGGTGTTACGGTCCAGAACTCTCAGCATCAGGAGGGGCATATTTCAAGGCGATACCTTTAGTCCTCTATAGTTTTGCCTTGCCATGAACCCTCTTAGAAGAGCACTCAACCAACACAACTATGGCTATCATTTAAAGAGTAGGGAAACGAGTTCAAACATTACCCACACCTTCTTTATGGACAACTTGAAGCTGTTTGCGAAATCTGTGGAGACGCTGCACCAATTTCTGTAGCTTGTAACCGTATTCGATAACGACATCCGGATGGAGTTTGGATTCGATAAATGTCGATCCATACATCTACGCCGGGGTCACTTGGTGGATGCCGACAATTATCGCGTCAACGAACAGGAGCTGGAATGGATTGACAAAGCGGCGTCAAATACGTGACTGGTGCGGGGTGAGCTCTTCTCAGAAACAGAAGGATTGATGGTTGCCATCCAGGACCGGGTAATTACGACGAAGAACTATCGACACTATGAATTGCACGAAATTGCAATTCAGTAGGAGAGACGATCGAGCATATCGTGTCCGGGTGATCAGCCTTAGCTGATTCAGCCTATCTCGGTCGCCATAACGAAGTCGCCAAGATTGTGTCGCCCGGTTCTGGAAAATAGTTTCGTGAAGCTCATCAACATTGCTGTACCGCTAGACCATAATGTCCAAAGAACATTCTCCAACAAGATAACAGCAGCTGAGATCCTTAGAAGAGCTGGATCTATCTCAAAACCTCCATAGTATCCAAAAGACAGTTGTTCTTGGAACCTGCAGCTTCGTTAGAAAATTCCTGAACCACTACAACTAAAACATCCAGTGCAAACGCTAAAATCCTACCGTCGAATGAGATCCACAGAGCCTAATCCCCTTTGGCATACAGACTGCCCGAGCTAGGAGGAAATTCCCAGCACTGGGAAACTTCAGCACCAGTAATTATATCTACAGGAGTTCTGAAGAATTAATCTTTCAAGAATTCTGGGCCATTCCCTTTCCTAAAATTCTAGGGAATAACTTTTCCTACTCTAGATTTTCTGGAGAATTCCTCCATCAAGAATTCTGGGGACTACCATCTTCTGAGGAAATCCCCCGTAAAGAGTTTTGAGAATTATTACATTCAGGAATTACTCACCTCAATAAAGCTCAAAAATTTAGGAAAATCTTCCTCCAGCAATTCTGATAAAATTCGAAATCATGGAAACTCATACTACAAGAATTCTGGGTCATTCGTTTTCCATGGATTCTAGGATATTTCTTTCCCAGAACCCAGGACTTACCACTTCAGGGAATTTTTATTCCAAGAAATCAAAAGAATCCCCCCTTTCCAACTACTTGAACAGCCCTGGAATTTCTCTCAAGAATTGCTTCTACATGAATACTCGGAAATTACTTCAGTATTTTGCTGAATCGTTCTCAGACGAAAATAATTGCAATTTTCATATGAGAACTCTTCAAATGAGAGCAGTAGGCGAGTTGTCGCCTGCGATAACTTCTCAAATTGTGGACTTAAACGAACTTCCTTCTGCCAAGCCTACGAGTACTGACTCTAAGTTTCTAATATTGCATTTAGTCGAATTGGATTTTATTTCGCAGTATCTGTTTTTATTCTTTGCGTTCTTCTCGTCATAACCTGGCGAGTTTTTATAATCGATCATTAAAAAGAAAGATCGCGTGGGGTGTTCATCAAATTCGATATTTAGAAAACTTCATTTTTATCATTTCTGAATTACTTTTTGAATAATTTTGCGGATTACTCCTCCTCCTCTCGCAAAAATCTTAGATAATCCTTTCCCAGAATTTCAGAGGAATTCTCATTAATGAATTATGAGGAATTCTTCCTCCAAGGATCCTGGGACTTTTCCACCCAGATGTTCTTGACAATTCCTCTACCAAGAACCCGGGAGAAGTTTTTAGCATTCGAATTATGATGATTTTGAATAATCCAAGAAAAGCGGGAAAATTGCTGCAGGAAATCAAGTGATGTTATTATCTGTGAGATTTTTGAGTCAATTTACAGTATTTGCATTCCTGTATCATAAGACTAATTCGATAATATAAATATTTGTATTTCAATGATATGGAAATGCTAATATCATCTTCCAAACTTGGACGTACATGTTCATGATAGCATTAGAGGCGAAAGTATAGAATTGATAGTTCCGTTAGGATACGGCAGGCATGAAGAATGTTTTTATAGAAGTCGATTTGAAAGCGAGCGGAGGGCAATATTTGTGATGGCACATATCGCACGACCTTCCTTCTGCCAAGCTCCCGTAATTTAGTGTACTACCCTTGGTGGGGGCATCCATCAATTCAGCTGTTATTGGTCGACGGTACAGCAGCAGTGCCTTTCTCTGCTTTGTTCTCTCCGAGGCAGCCAAGTTGGTTGCGACGAGACGGACGCAATGAGAAAACAGAACTGTGCAATAAAAATCCTATTCGACTAAATGCTGATGTCATATTAGAAATTTGGAGACAGTACTCGTCGATAGCAAATCCTTCCGCACGCGATGGCATATGAGCAAGTCAAACCACCTTCCTTTTGCCAGTGAAGATATATCAGCTTCCACACTGATATTCTTCCTCCCCTTCATACGGGAGCTTGGCAGAAGGAAGGTCGTGCGATATGTGCCATCACAAATATTGCCTCCGCTCGCTTTCAAATCGACTTCTATAAAACATTCTTCATGCCTGCCGTATCCTAACGGAACTATCAATTCTATACTTTCGCCTCTAATGCTATCATGAACATGTACGTCCAAGTTTGGAAGATGATATTAGCATTTCCATATCATTGTAAATCGTTTAACTTCACGTAGAAGTAACACACACGAAATCATTAATTTAATATTTGTATTTATTTTTCACTTTATAAGTGTGATTTTTTATCTTAAAGTAAGTTCATCACCGAAACCCCATAATTCTCGAATCCCCGATTAAAAATCATTCACTCGACCATGAATCGAACCCAGGTTTTGTAATAAAACATAAATATTAAAATGGGCTTGGTAGTCATATGGCTACTGCTTCTGCCTCATACGCAGGAGGTCGTGGGTTAAATCCCAGGTCCGTTCCATTCTCCTACTTTGTATCTTTCTCTTTATTTCTCATGTTCTAGCAATCGCTAGAACTGGAAATGGACTTCCATACCGTTTCCATTACTATTCCTATACCTTCAACTTGAGTATTCTAACAGTAATCTGCTAGAATTGGAAATGAACTTATGAGCTCATTTCCTACATCCAATTAGAAATTCCATCAGTTACCTTCTCCTATCTATCACATTGGCAGCTCGTTAACCAAGACGGACCTCTGCCTCTCCAACCTAACCCAGAAATTCCAACAAATTCTGCATGAACTCGTGGCAAGTGCAGAGGTATATTCGGCTTGCAGTGGGCGAATGATTGCATCATCATTTCCTCCCCCTTCCCTACATTGACTTGCATTCTGACGTGGCAGGCGCCAGTATGACCTAACAAATGAGATCACCAGTACTTGTACATTGAAGATGTGAGCTAGTCCCAAGCAAACATCTGTTGGTTCCCTGTGCAAGAACAGCTGATCTGGTCATAATGGAGTAGCAACTACGAGCAGTCAATCAAGCTCAAGCTCAAGCTCAAGCTCAAAACATAAATATTAAAATGAAAAAAAAAATCATAAAAACTCCACTAATTTGTTAAAGAATGTTTTGAAAGTCGTCAAAATTCCCCCTCCAAATTTTATTTTTGGGCAAAATATCCGAGGGGGGAGGGGGATGGGAGTGGCAATATTTTTTTTTTAATTTGTATCGGCCTTACAACTAGGAGACTTGCTCAGTTTTAGTGATAAACTTATTATATAAATAAAAATGACTATAATAGACAAATAAAAAAATAATGACTACCGGTTTTGCCTTATAAACTGGAAGTCGTGGGTTCAAACCCAGGCTCGTAATAAAATCCGTGTGAAAGGTATTCTCCAAATGTTTATGCCGTCGGCACAAATCTATCAAATTAAGGTGAACGTGCCCTTGGAACCGATGTTCTGATGCCGTCGTCTAGCACAAATGGCAAAATGTTCGTAAGGTGGAGCTCAAATGGGCGAACGCTATACCACGCCTCTGCCAAGTACCAGAAATTCATCGTGCTCAAATCTCACTCACCGAAGCCTCATGCACGAGCGATTCTGCATGGAGAGCATCGCGCATGAGTTTTTCACGCAGAATCGCATCGTTTCGCTCATTCGCCGAAAAATGATTTCCAAAAAGTGTAAATACCCAATCGAAACGTATTTTACGTTTACGTATGGATTTGTTATCCATTATTTTAAGCAAAGAAAGTTATTCCGATGTACGGTAGATACGGCCGAAATCGATGTGCTTCAGTAAAGGTGTGAGCCAAAGTCCTCTAAGTCTGTATTAGTCGAAAAAATAATGTAAACATCGCCACCCACAGTGGGTGGACGGAGTGAAACGTCACGTCTGTTATAAAAATTGTACTGAGTATGCCAGACGTGACGTCACATTCGGTTGCCTTCGGCCATCTTCGGTTTCTCTCTCAAAAGAGCGAATTTTCGTTGAACAAATACTACTTTAGGGTTTGGACCACACCAGTAGTAAAGCACATCGGGCCGAAATGTTGCGAAAAAACGTGCGCAGACATCATTTATGCATCGTTTTTTTATTTCGTTTATTTTGTAGGATCAATCGTGTATAACACTTTACGGAGCCATGATTCTTTGTGATATGTACAATCAATATCAGTCTATGCATCGTTGTCATAGCCTCATGCATCACAATCGATAGAGACCAACATTGGCAGTTGTGACACAAATTTCCGGCTAAATTGACACGATTAGTACAGGCGACGATGCATAGGGTTTTGTGTGTAGTTCGAAGGACGTTCTTGATTAGTGATTCATTTTGAAACACGTGAAGAGTTGTGACAATGGTATGGTGCTTCGGCCTAGCTATATAACATAATTTTGGAGAGGATAGTACGAAAGGCAGGAATTGACTCAAGTGGTACAGTTTTCACGAGGTCAGTTCAGCTAAATGGTTTCGCCGAAAACCTGGATATTATGGCATGTAATTTTGGCAAGATTGAGGAGGCGTACATCAAACTGAAGGAGTAGCTAGTCAGGACTAGCCTCTAATACGCAGTAAATCAAGTAAGGATAGGAAGAGGCTCAAAAGAACAAAATGATAGCCACACACCATGAGTTTGTTTCAGTGGTGACGAAATCGACGTGTTTGATGAGCTCGTGTATCGCCGAATGAAATATCAGCAGAGAAATTCAGAGACGCATCGTTGCATCGTCTCGACTGAACAATGAATTGCAGCAGCTGTTGGGGGAACCATTGCTCACACCGCGTAATTCGAACAACTGCGACGGGCCGGGTACGTAGCAAGAATGTCGGACAATAACCCGGTAAAAATGGTCCTCAATTGCGATTCGGGAAGCACCAGGAGGCGAGATATGCATCGAACAGATGGAAGATAATTGTCAGACCGTTCGTGAACTGCCTAGCTGGAGACTTGCAGCTAATGGCCGAAAGAAATGCATACATGCTGAATGTGTACATACTGAAGAGACCACTCTGGCCTTATTATGAATATTTAAAGAGTCACAATAGAAGATAACCATGTACATCTATAGGACGCATTACTGGATATTGTCCAAGCCTATATCAATGAAGCTCATTCGACTACTTCAAGATTATGTGTGTCGCTTCGCTTGTGCAACATATAAAACATAAAACTCGCAGTTGTCCCGAATGTTTTTTTTTTAAATGACTGCTAGAATCCTTTTATTTGTGGAGAACAAATACATATTGCGTGGTGAATTTTATTCGACTGTGTTAGGGTTAATTAATTAATCATTGAAAAATAGCTTCAAAAAGCCAGTTAGAAAAAAATGGTCACAGTAAGTATTGATGTAGTACTTTCATAAGTACCAAGTACATAGTTGGATAGCTATTTGTGTGGTTTGCCAGAAGTTAGCAATGTGTATATGGTAGATTTCACACGTAACGGTGACCATCCATCATCACGGCATTATTCAGACATTTACTGTAATGGCTGGAAAAATACTCCCATTTTGAAGTTTGTCATGAACTGTAATTTATTATTTTTCGAGCGATGAGGTATTGGAAAACTTCTAAGCTTGCCAAACCATATTGTTCGCATAACGCCAGATTCGTAATTAGTTCCATTTCAGATACAATTGTGTTCTAGTAGCTTCTACTTACGAATACATAAAGGAAATAAGTGTGTCAGTCATATAATTAGTCTACTTCACCGCACCACTCCGCATTTACTTGATGATTACTTCAATTATCGTAGGTATTCCAACGCCTAAGTTATCTAGTTTCCCATATTATCGTCACATTGTTTATCAACAATCGTGCGACTCCGGATGGTTTCAATGGCTGGCAACTCGGAAACGCATGCTTAAACGCGCGAATCAGGAGAGCGCGAGCTCTTACCTATCTATCGCGTACACACGCACAGTGACCACCCAATCGCAAACACGCGTGAAGACCATAATTTTTCTCCCGCATGAACCAACAACCACACAAACTCGGGTTTCCTCCAACGTCTAAAGTGGCATCAGCAGCAGCAATGACTTTTCCTAAAGGGGGAGAGTTTTTCCACCAAATACTCACACGCACACACGGGCGCCGTTCTATGGCGAGCTCTGGGGAAATCCAGGACCATACGATTCCTTCAGAGCTCATCGCTGAACGCATTTTTCTGCCACTGCCGTAATGTAGGACACAGTGCAACAGCAGCATGATTAAAGATTCCCTCGGAACAATCTCATTTTAGGCATCTATAATTTTACACGATGCCTCCATAAAACACTCATACATCAATTTGGCACGTTTATCGAATGTTGGAAAATTTCCCGTATGAAATCCATCTAATAAATTTTCCATTTTCCTCCTGACTGGCAGCCATTTTCATTTCACACTACCACTGTGATTTCAAATGTCAATATCGAAGGAAGACATTTTTCCGAGCAGCATTTTCCTCTGCTAGGTCAGATTTGCACGTTTGATTGATTCGAGATTTACAGGGGAATTTTGCCAAAATAAAAATTTACTCAACCCATGATAGCTGAAGTGGCAATATAAAAGAGGACGGTCCCACTAGGGCTACTTATGCAATTACTGGAAACCGTGGGCTAATTGGGTACAATCAGATGTGATATTGAGGAAGGTGACGATCATTTACCTATGAACTTTTCATCAACGTCTATCGAGACATACGGATCGATGAGTTGATCGCTGAGTCTGCCGAATGTCATCGCATGTCGCGTCTGAAAATCCGTCGGTCGCAGGCCACAGGCTTCGCAGATTTTCAAACGTAGAGTACCCGTAAACATTTTCCCGTCCTTGCAATCCCAGTTTTCAGTGCTGAAGGTGATTCGGATGTGTGCCTTGTATCCTGGAGGCGCTCAGCACAGATTTAGAAGACGACGGTACGCGAAATCAATATTTCCACCACACTCGATTCGCTTTTTTCTTCCTTCCTTGAATTTTTCCTTCACGCACTTTCCATTAACGCTAGGTAGAACCACTTTTGAGACTATGCTTTTTCGCTTAATTTTCTGCAGGCTCACTCTTCACTTCATTCAAGATAGATTTTCTTCCTTGGCTGTATCCCACGAAAATTTCCTCCTCACTGCAATGCCCCCCGAATTGCACTAATAACCACAAAAATGGATTACGCCCGCACAAAACAAAAAACTCAAAAAACCTAATGCATATCACAAGAATTGGTAAATTTTCCTCCGCTTCGTCGTGTATATCCTTCTGCCTTTTTCTCTACCAGAACCAGAGGAGGAAGAAAGTCGAATTTTTCACTTCTCGTACATATTTCTGCACCATCAAACCTTTTTTCACTGACTGACAGGCTCCCGAGGAAACGCAAGCACCCGTAGTCAGCTCGTCTCGAGAGCGAAAAGAAGATCCCGTGTATGCTCTTCTGGCGCTCGGGAGAAACGAGAATCTCCAACTCGCACATTTGAATATCATCCATGGTTAGGGTGATTCGTTGATTTGTATACATGTGCTACATATGTAAAAGGAATGTTGTTTGCATGCATGAAATCCTTGAAAATGAAACCCACCTACGATTGTTGTTCAAGAATTGTAAAGAGTCGTAGTACACTTTTTGTCTTATCGTCATTTTTTTAAAGTTCATTGGACATCAAGCCGGCTGATGAGACGCATCCACATGGGTATCAAAAATAGACAAATATTTGACGTTATGACAAAGAGTGTACCGATTAGTGTTGTACCTAAAATTAAATTCTACTGATTTGTTGACAACGTTTTTCAAAAATCAGTTTCAATTCATAGTAAACTTCTGTATTTTTGGTAGAAAACAGCACACATCTTGTGCTTGCTCCCCTGCGAAAACAATTTCAATTATTAAGCTTACATCTAAACAAATAACACTGAATCAACAATTTGACGCCAAAAAATTTGAGACACACATTTTGATACTGTCTTAGCATTATCCGATTTGCTCGCAACAGGTTGCATTCGACGCCGCGAAATGCGGCCTAGTTCAGCACTTGCGTTCGGAGTTATTGAAAAACCATTATTTTTCTCCCATTTAATAATCAATTTTTTTTTCAAAATGCATTTAAATGGACGCAAATGAATGTGAATTGATGGAAATAATTGAATCTATCTCCCTGAATTTATTGATTGATTGATAATTCAATCACGAAATAATTGATTCACACTGGGCCATAGTATAAGTTCCCGATAATAAACATTGTGTGTTCGCTTGACTGTGGATATACAACTAGTGAAGCACATGTGACGATTTGGCCAATCAAGCATCCGAAATATATTAAATTTGCTCATTACATCTCATAGAAGGTGATTAAAGCACCACAAGGTAGTTCTGGGATATTCTGGGTTGACCTTTAAGTGGTTTTGTTTTGTAGAGGTTATCATGCTTATCTATAGAGTATGAGGTCGAGTCCCTCCAAGACACGTGGAAATTTGTCAGTCTTGCGGATTATAGAAGTCTAATATTCTCTATTAGACTACAAGGAGTGATCTATCTACTGATGATGATGATAAACAGGGTTATAATCTTTTAGTTTGATTGAAACTAGCTGAGCGTACCTTGAGATAATACTTGGTTAGGGTTCTGCAAAACCGCACCAGGCGCTTTTTTGACTAACTTGTAATATTTTGTGCGTAAAGGGAAAACGGAAACTAATTCATGTAAATTTATACGTTCACTTGTTGTTGAAGGACTACGAAAAAGTGGGTTGACATTTGAGAAAGAGCGTCTAACCAAGCTCTGGTCCTTACAAGTTCCGATATTCACACTTCCACGGGTCTGCCGATGACAATTGACTGGCAGTTAAGAGTTGCGTACTTAGCTGGTAGTGGCAGCATAGACACTTGTTATCCTTCTGACATCAGTTAGAGTGAAGGGATGCATCCTGTGGGGTCTGCCTAGGATGTGATGATGTTAGACAGTGTGCTCTGTTCAATTTCTATAAAATTCAATTTCTAAAAGTATCCGGGCAAAGCATGCTCTTTTAAAGCGCACTAGCCTAGTCCTGGTGTTGGGTTAGGCTTTAAACAAATTTGACTCCGACTGAAATCGCCTGTTCACCATGGTGGTGCGGCTCCAACAGCGACTGTTATGGCATCCAACGCTGAGTATGAAATGCTGTTCCCCGGAAGCTGTATCTAAGATGGCAGCCCCATCTCGGTGCGGTGGTTAAGACCGGGACCTTAAGATAACAACCTACTGCCACGAAACATAACGAACCGTTCAAGAAACCAACAATGAAAGATCGAGAACTGATTTAACGGCGAGACTACTTTTGGTGCATGAGACAAAGAACACGGGATTTTGGAACATGGAAAGCTTTAAACGTTAGCTCAGCAAGGTAAGCTGACACAACTCGCCAGTGAGGCACGGCGCATGAAAATCGGATTCCTGGGACTGAGTGAAGTCCGGTGGGCAAACTTTGAAGAGCACAAACTACCGTTGCACATAGGGGTATTTTTCCAATCTAGTCGGAATAAACTATTTTATTTGTTGAACCACTCAAGTCCGGTGGAAAACTTTGAAGAGCACAAAACTACTGTTGCACATAGGGATATTTTTCCAATCTAGTTTGAAGTTTTAAACTATTCATTTGTTGAACCACCAAATTTCTTTATTTCTTTATTTTTAGTTAATAGATATAAAAACAGTTTTAAGGATAATATGGACCTTCATATACCTCACTGGAGCTTGCTTTTAACGCGGTTGATTTTCATCCAATTTTTCGGTTACCTCAAATTCCACGACTTTTTCATAATTTCACCTAATTTTCCTTGATTTTTATAGATTTTTTCTGGCTGATAAACGTAAAGCTTTATTAGTTCCAAGTGCCAAAACAAATCCAAAACAAATTGCGTAAAAAAGCGAATTCCAGGCAACCGTAGAATAATGCATATATGACTGTAAGGTAGAATCTGATCAAAATGCTAGTTGGTGTGGTGTAGATTTCCCACGACGTGGGTGAGTGAGTAAGCAAGTAGTTGAGTGAGTAAGTGAGTAACTGGAGCAGTGAGTGAGGAGTGAACAAGTAAGTGAGCAAGTAAGTAAGTAAGCGAACAAGTGAATGGAAGAGATTATCGTTTATTAAAGTACAATAAATGAGTAAACGAACTCGATAAACCAATAAATGAAGATATAGACGTATTTGAGAATGAGTGAGTGAGTGAGTAAGCGAGTGAGTAAATGAGTGAATGAGTAAATGAGTGAATGAGTAAATGAGTGAATGAGTAAATGATCGAGTGAGTAAATGATCGAGTGAGTAAGTGAGTGAATGGCAAGTAATTAAGAGCAAGTGAGTGAGTAAATGAGTGAGTCAGTAAGTGAGCGAGTAAGTAAGTGAGTGAATAAGTAAATTAGTAAGAGAGTAATTGAGTTGGTGAACAGGTCAGTGAATAAGTGAGTGAGTGGAAAGTTAATCAGATGATGAGGAAACATGATGTGGGAAGAAGCAATGAGTGGGAAGTGAGTAAGCGAGAAAAACAAATTAATGATTATTTGAGTAAGAATATAAAAACGGACGAATTAACTCAATAGGTGAGAAAGTGAGTGAGTTAGTGACTAAGTGAGTATGTGGAGCTAGTGGATGGGTAGGTGAATAAGGGATCTCAGTGGGTGAGAAAGCAAATGTAAAAGTATAATAGTGGGTAAGGAAGCTAGCTAATGAGATAACGAGTTTTCAATATGCGTGTAAGCTAGTGACTGAGTGAATGAGTGGAGAATGTGAAAAGTGAAAAGGAAAGAGTTAAAGCGTTATATAAGTGAATCGTATCGCCACTTTTTGGAAGAGGAGGGAGGCGAGAGTAGTAATATAATTAAAGCTGTTCAGCGAATAGTTTTAACTTTGGTATGTCACACTCGTTATAACTCTGGGCATCATCTGTCCACATGTTTTCAATACTTGTTCATCCAATTTTATTTGAAGCGACCTGGTTTTTTTTTGTGGCACACTAGAAATGTGTCCAGCCCATCGCATATTTCCAACTTTTGTCACATATTGAGTATTTAAAAAAATCTTCATTTTAATGATTTTTTGTCTAATAAAATAAGTTCATCACTTACATAATCGAGTGGCCACAACAAGGCCTTTGACAAGGACATGTTTGCGAAAGCAGTTTGATTTCAGCGCAATCTGCTGCATCTTAGTCCCGCTGAGTTGTTTGTAGTATAAAGTACTGGTGATCCCATATAACGAACTATCGGTTCATTTTCAAGTCAAGCAGTAAATGCTTATATAGTCAATTCATTTAATTGGCTCACATGTAAACATTGCTGTCCGGCATTCTTGCAACATGACCTGCCCATCGTACCTTTCCAGTCACGACCACGTCGGAAGTGCCCTGTCCATCGTGTAACACGACTGCTTTCTAGGCAGGCCTGGTCGCGCCTGTTTCCTGCCCACTAGCATGTATTTTGGTCTTGATGCATTCACCATCAGTCCAACTTTTATTAAGCTTCGATATTTCAAGCGGGCGTACAAATTTGCCACCTTTGCAAAATGCTCGGCAGACAATGTCTGGTGTCATCTATGAACAACAAATTGAATGGATCTTGTTGACTGAATTACATCTTTGCTCCGGTAATTGCATCTTCCTCCTCGTAAGACGCCTTCTAGCGCTTTGTTGAACAACAGGATCACCGAAAGTCGATCATCTCTCTCATTGGCCTTCGGCGAATATTCAAACGAACTGGAGCATCCGTCTGCAGCTTTCACATTAGTTTCGCACACCATCCACCGTTGCTTTGATTGTGCATGTTGGTGATTCCTAGTGGAAGCAGTCTTCGTCACAGTTGGTGCGTTGGTACCTGGTATTCACGGCATTTTTGAAGAATTTGCCATACAGTAAAGATCAGGCCCGTTGTCGAGCGACCTTCAACGATGCCGGCTTGTTAACTTCTCATGAACTCATTCACTATTGGTGACAGACTACGAAGATGATCTGGGAAGGCCTTGTAGGCGGCATTACGGTGCCAACGCTCGAATATTCTCACAATCCAGCTTGTTGCCTTTCTTATAGCTGGAGCATATTATTAGTCATTACCTATTGGACGGCAACCCTAACTTCCCTCTTAATGTGGGGGGCTGATTGGCTTCCATCGTCTGCTGAACTGGCGTGGTCATCTCCACTGCTGACTTGACTTGTATTGCCTGTGCTCTCAGCGCCATTCAAGTGCTCCTTGTAGTGCTGCCACACATTCGTCCGTCAAAATGTTCCCATGTTTATCCTTACACATCTCGGTTCGCGGCACGAAGCACGCGGGATGAATAGAGCTTCTGATACAACTTACGTGTTTCTTAAGAACGGCGTGCTGTTCCATCTGCTTCTTCCAGACGGCGTTTCTTCTCCTAAAAAAGGCGAGTTCGTTGGGTCTCCGTTTTCGTATTTATGTTCCTAATGTTTCTGCAGTTCGACTGCTCCAGGTGCAATTGATACGGAAGGTTGTAAGGAAGTAGGTGCTGCGAATAGGAGATCGTCAGTTGCATTCTAGCAAAAATTCCGCTTGAGGCCCTTCCTAAATATTTTAACAACAGCCACTACACCTGATGGTATAATTGCAATATTTCCATGATCAGGCGACAGGTGGTGTTGCTGTGTGTTTGTATCAATGTACTATTGCATATACACTAGTGACATCTGCTGTTCGATATCGTAAGCTTTTAATGTTCCTTCCCACACGAGGTGGAGAACAGTCTTGAAGAAATTGAAAGTATACAGCTAGAATTTAGTATGGAGGTACAATGAAATCTCTTTTATTGTTTAGAACTGTAAAAAGTCGTGGGAACAAAAATCTAAAAATTATTTGTTGCTTTTTGACCTAGGTTTCATATTGATGCGATGCGTAGTTAATGAGAACGGATGATTTGCCCATACAAGGAAATTCATTTTACTTTAAATGTTGTGGCGCCATCTCGTTCAAACAGCACCTTTGTCTTTGCCTTATTACCATAATCTTGGAGACGGCGAAATCAATGAGTGGTAGTGGAAACGGTATGGAGTCCCCCGAGCAGCACTATTCAGACAAAAATGGTTTCACCAACTTGATTGTAACTGAATCCGGTCTCATATAAGTTGCAGTAAATTATGTGGGACATGTGTGGTGCTAGGGCCATTTCTTGTTTCTACGAAAGCTAGAATCTAAGGAATATAGAGAAAGATGCAAAGTAGGAGAATGAACTACCCGAAGGCAATCAGCCTAAAACTAGACAAGATCCAGTGCTAGATGGTATCCAAAATAAGGTTAAAAAGAAGCAATCCAGGCACTATTTCCACGTTGCAGAAGTGCAAAGACGATGTTGGCAAGATGAGATCACGGTCAGCGTAATTCACAAGTTTGTACTTATTATGGCGCTTCCGTTCAAGGCGATTTAAGAAAGAAGTACATGGAGAAACATGCCTCGGCTTATTAGATGATCTCCCAAAAATGTAAGCTCTGTATTACAACCCTTTTGTTGACAATATACGATGGGCTGGACAAAATTCTAGTGTGTCGCTTAAAAAAACACAGTTCGCTCCAAATAAAAATTGTTGAACAAGTATTGAAATCATGTAGACAGATGATGCCCAGAGTTAGTAACGAGTGTGACATCATAGCTAGTTGAAACCATTCGTTGAACAGCTTTAATTTTATAATATGTTCAAAATTAGAATAACAGCAGCGGAAGCTGTTTTCATACAAAATGATCAACTTTGGACAAGCTTTAAATTTGTATCCCGATGACCGATTGGGCTGAAATTTTGGCAGTGAACTACACATATGTTGAAATTTACCTATACTAAGTTGACAAGTTACAGCTTGTCAAAGTTGACCATTTTGTATGAAAAACGGCTTCCGCTGCTATTATTCTGAACACAGGTGTATGTACAACCCTCGCCTCCCAAGTAACAATTTTCATGCTTGTTAGATTGGCTTAATTCTTATACCGGATTTATGAGCAGCAGTCACCATAGTTAGATGCTCAGATTTATTGGCGATCTGATATGCATTTCAATAATCCTCTAATAAATCTACTCGAAAAGCTTCAAACGTCAAATGCCGACTGGTCTTGTTAGCAGCTCTGCTTGGTTGTAAACGAAGAGCATAATAAGTCCAAATTTTCGTGCTTGATCAAAGCCATAATTTTGGGTCGGCCGTGGTCAAACGAATAACCCAAATAAGAATATTTACATTGCAAAGGGTTTATAACGGTGTTTTATAAGATAACATTTTCTGATCGAAATCTATGATGGCCATATTGGAAATGGAGAACCGGTCTTCAAGTCTGTGAAATTTATCACTGGAATTTGCGATTGCGCTGGTAAGTTTCCGCCGCAGAAGATAATACGTTTTGGTAGAAGATATAAAAAATCAAACATATTTGGGTGTTGTTCCGGCCGGAGTCATCATATTGAACTGAAATAGAAACATAAACATGAATTGTAATAAGTAGAAATCAAATAACAAATTAATTACTTACCGAATCAATCTGCACCTTCTGCACCATCTGCAGCATTTTGTTTTGATCTCGTTAGACATACACGTACAGTAGTAGTAGTCAGTTATGAGTTACCACTCACTTATACACTATTGCGTACCGCTGTGAACAATCAAAAGTTGCATGCAAGAAATGAAACGGAGATAGGAATGTAGAAAGAAGAGTTAATATATACACAGATCGTACGCCTAAGAAGATGACTCGTCAACCTTTATAGTTCCTTATGTACAAAAATTCAAATAATTTAGGGACAAAACAATATTGAAAATCACCTCAAACTGAATACGACATGCAATGAAAAGAATCAATAGAGACAAAATGATGCCATATGAGTCCATGGGAAGGGAAACGGTATAAATATTGTCCCAGATGCCAATGTAAAATCAGTTAGCAAATCGTGATCAAAGTGAAATATACTCCATCCAAATCGTTATTCCAGTGTTCTTATTCGAAACCGTGATTCTGCAGCCGTGAACCATTGCCGGTAGTAAACCGTTGCCAGTACCAGTGACGAAAAGTAGTGCGAAAGGTGATACGCGAAATTAACCCTTAACGACCCGGGACCTAAAACTTTCATCGTTGAAAATTAGGTCGACGCGAAAACATTTGGCGCTGTAGACAGGATGCCTTCGACATTCACCATGGAACAGCTAGTGCTGCGACGCTCCGCAGTGGAAGGAAAGTTGAAGCGGTCCACGACACGAGTGAGCAAGCTCAAAACGGACACGGTTTCCATCGACGAACTCAACGCTGAGCTCGATAACTTGCATCTTCTTTGGCAAGACTTTCGAGACCTGCAAATTTCCATTATCGGCCTCTGTGAGGATGCCGAGGCCATCGAAAACCACCTGGATTCTGAAGCCGAGCTCGAAAAGCGGTATATCTCGCTAAAAGCCACCATCACGCAGTTTATACGAGTGACCGCTAATCGAGACAATCTGCCGGGATCATCGCCAGGAGTTTCAAATTCGGTTGCCAACCCGGAATCGAATGCTACGCTAGTTCCCCCCGAGCTACACCTTCCGAAGGGAATCCTCCCTACCTTTTCGGGAGACTACGGAGAGTGGAATTCCTTCTACGACCTGTTCGTCAGCTCCGTGCACAACAATCCGCGACTGACGAACGCACAAAGGCTGTTCTACCTGAAAACGTACACTACGGGAAGAGCAGCCGCCCTCTTGAAGTACATCAAGGTCGAAGATAATGCCTACGCCGGAGCCTTGGACATTCTGAAAAAGCGCTTCGATCGGAAAGACCAGATCGTTAATCATCATATTCAACGGTTCTGCGAAATTCCGAGCACCGTTATTCCTTCGGTGAACAGCCTACGCAAACTTCACGAAACGGCCGACGACGTCAAGCGGGCATTGCAAGCGATTGAACGTGAAGATCGAGACTGCTGGTTAATTTACCTTCTCTTGGCTAAGGTAGATTCCGAAACCCGACAGCAGTGGTCGGATAAGATCGCTTCAAAGCAGATACCTCCTAAGCTGGAGGAATTTGTGGTTTCCTGGAGCAACGAACCTATTCGTTGGAAATTGCTCAAACTCCGACATTAAAGCCAACGCTGACGCATTCCGCTAAGCCACTACAGCGGAGTTCTAGATCGTAAGCACCAACGAAGAACCGAAGACTCCCACAAAGTGCTCCGTCTGCAACGAAGGCCCGCACAGGTTATACTATTGCAAACGTTTCCAAGAAATCCCGGTTGCTGAACGGATTCGTTTGGTCAACCAGCTAGGCCTGTGCAAGAATTGCCTCTGTGCGTCCCACGGCAAAAATTCCTGCACTGCTGGAGACTGCCGTAAGTGCAAGAAACGACATCACACTCTTCTCCATGAAGGACCGCCGCTAGTATCTATCCCGCCACAGGGCAGTCAGCTCTCATTCGGAGTCACCAGTCAACTCTCGTACAACGATTGTTTTACCTCAGTATTTCTCGCCACCGCCGTTGTCGTTCTTGTCGACGCAAATGGTCAACAGATCCCCGCCCGTGCTCTATTAGATTCTGCGTCGCAAGCAAACTTCGTCACGGCAAATCTCTTGAAGAAGCTGGGGTTGAAGACACACAGAATAAACTTGCCGCTTAAAGGAATTTCCGGATTAATGACCAAGATTACCGAAGCCGTCAGGGTAGACCTGAAATCACGAATTTCCGACTACAACATCCGAATCGACTGTGCAGTTTTATCCAAGATTGCGGATCCTATTCCGCACCAATTTGCCGACATTTCTGACTGGGAACTGCATCCTGGCAGACCGTTGGCGGACGAAAGGTTCAATATTCCCGGCGATATCGATTTGCTGATTGGAGCCAGCGTTTTCTACGACCTGCTTCGATCGGAACGCGTGTCACTAGGACCAAGCAAGCCAATCATTCAAGAGACCGCCCTAGGTTGGGTGGTAGCCGGATTCTTCGAGTCAACCATCTCCGCTCAGAAGGGACCAATGTGCTTTGTGTCCAGCATCGACTCTGAAGAACCATCGCTAAGCAAATTAGTCGCAAAATTCTGGGAGATCGAAGATTTCAAACCAAGCAAGCACCTGACGAAAGAGGAGAAGTTTTGCGAGGAACACTACACCCAAACTACAGTCCGTGATGCAACTGGACGCTGGTGAAGCTTCCTTCGTACTAAACCCAGCGGCAATCGGGGAAACCGGTTACGCTGTATTATTAATTCACTGCGATGCAAAGGCAGCTACAAAGAGATCCGGAGAAATACGGTCTTTACCATAAGTACATGGAAGCTTTCTTGGCAGCCAACCACATCTCAAGGATTCCCCCGGATCCAGATCATCCGAAGATCATCTATGTGGCACACCACGGAGTCACCAAAGCAGACAGCAGCACAACGAAGCTTCGTGTAGTGGTCAACGCTGCACAAAAATCATCAAACGGCCTGTCACTCAACGATTTGTTGGCAACCGGTCCCATCGTGCAGGACACGCTTTACAACCTGCTCATCAACTTCCGTTTGCACGCCGTTGTGATTACGGGAGACATTGAAAGATGTATCTGCAGATACGTGTAACCGAAGACGACAGCAAGCTCATCCGAATGCTGTGGCAGGAGCCAGGACAACCGCTGGCTGAATACGGAATCAACACCGTTACATTTGGCATGTCTTGTGCGCCGTATCTAGCCACCAGAACATTGAACCAGCTAGCAGAGGATGAAGGTCACGAGTTTCCGCTAGCAAAGGATGCGATTGAAGACTTTTACGTCGACGATCTACTATCCGGTGCTGCCACACGCGAAGAAGCGATCGAGAAGCGCCGTCAAGTTTCCGCCATGCTGCAACGAGGAGGTTTTGTCATCCGAAAATGGGCTTCCAACGACAAGGAAGTGCTGGCAGAGATACCTCCAGAAGACCAGGCAGTGAATCCTGTCCACACAGTCGACTGTCAAGACACCATCAAGACCCTTGGCATTCAGTGGCAGTATCGGGAAGATCTCCTCACTTTTAAGGCAGCGTGCGACCCCATCAAGGAGTATTTCACAAAACGTGAGGTACTCTCCACTATTGCCAAAATTTTCGACCCACTTGGACTGATTGGTCCTGTAGTCGTCATAGCAAAATGCTGATGCAGGAACTGTGGAAGATCCAAGTCGATTGGTCGGAGCCGTTGCCGAACCAGTTCAACCACCGGTGGCGAACGTATTTAATGCACCTACAAGACGTCTGGCGAATCAGGATACCTCGTCGCTGCATCGGCATCAGCGACCCAGTGCAGTATCAGCTTCATGGCTTCTGCGATGCTTCGCTTGAAGTCTACGGTGCAGCTGTCTATCTCATTGCCATTGACGTGAACGGCAACTACAGCTCGTGTCTGCTCGGCTCGAAGTCTCGGGTGGCACCAATAAACAAGCCGTCTCTTCCTCGATTGGAGCTTTGTGCAGCAGCGTTGTTGGCTGAATTAGTCAAGGCCATGAAAGCATCACTTCGAATTCAATCCATCGAACAATAGGGCATAGCGACTCAACAACCACACTAGCATGGATCGCCCGGCGACCCCGCTCGGTGGAAAATATTTATAGTCAAGCGGGTGGCTGCAATCAGCTCCGTCATCCCAACGTCGGATTGGAGACATGCACCAATAAAGGTGAACCCAACCGATCTTCTCACGCACGGAGTAGCACCATGCATACTAACGGCGTCTAAGCTTTGATAGCATGGACCTGAACTGGAAGGTTCTCGCAAACACTCAAATCTTGCACCGAATCTTACCGCAAAGGAACGAGAAATTGTTGACAACGAAGTTCGACGTCAATGACCGATCCTCGCATAACACCGTGACCGACCAGTGACGCGATCCGAGGGATTTGGCTAACCGATTTTAATCATGCTACAAAGCTAATCCGGGTGACGGCGTACAGATAATCAGGTTCGGAAAACTGTCAACTCGACACGCAGTCCGCTGGATTACTGGGCCTCTATCAATAGACGAAGTATGTATCGGCGCAGAAATCTGCCAGTCCGGTATACGCAGCTGCCTTCGCCGCAGAAATAGCAGCACTGGAAAAGGGACTACGAAACCACCACACCGAAGCATGATTCTTGCACAAATTCCCGATATCGAAAGCTCTCTCCTCCGGGTGGTAGGCCGACTCATTGATCAGATTTGGAACCTAATGCGAAACATCCATTAATCATCCCGGCGGAAAGCAGACTAGCAACCTGTAATATTTCAACATGAACACATTCAGCTATAAACTGGGACCAACCTCATTACTTGCTTCCGTGAGGTCCTTATACTAGGTTCTGAGGCAGAAAGTTGGCGAGGAATACAGGTTGGAGGTGCATTCCATGCTCACACGAATTCAATCCAAATCGTGGAATGCTACAGCAGATCATGGGACAACTTCCACCACAACGGCAGCTAACTCAAGCACTGCCATTCCACTATGGAGTCAGACTATTACAGGACCAATCACGTTAGTTGAGAGAAGATGTAGAGCTCACCTGTAACGAAAGGCTACACGCCTTCTTTGTATGCTTTGTAACTAAAACAGTCCACATTGAAATGATTTCAAGGCTCTTCACCAGGCACTGCTTAACGGCTACTGGCGATTTCTAGCTGGAAGGGCGACATTGCAGACACATGTACAGTGACAATGGCGCAATTTCACTGGCGCTATCAACAGAAAGTATGCGCGCTGGTATCGGAAGATAAATTCATCCGAACACAGCAATCAGGTGGCAAATTTACTATCAACAGTGGACCTGCGATAGCGCTATTTTCAACCCACCTCGCCGCATATGGGAGGACCATGGGAAGCCAGCGGTAGAATCAGCAAAACATCATCTCAACATCCCGTGTCACAGAATACTCGTCTCACATTCGAAGAGTTTGCTACGTTGCTCACTGAAAGTTGAGGAATTCTCAATTCACGTCCCATTTCACCAACTTCAAACGACGTGAAACGATTTACAACCACTTACTCAGGACATTTCTTGATTGGGAGACCCATAACAGCAATCAATGATCAAAGATTTACCAACCAAGCTCCGACAGACCAATACATTGTAAGATTTCCTTTCATTCACGATCTGCATCAACATTTCTGGGATCGCTGGAGCAAAGGAATACATCCCAGAGCTTCAAATAAAAGGCAAATGGCATCGAATGACCAGTAACCCTGGTGCACGAAAATGATCTGGTGCTGGTAGAACATTTCAAAATTACCAATCAAATCAGTGGATCATCAGGAAGGTGCTTCGTCACCATCATTTAATGAAACCCCAGATTAGCAATACCATAAAAACATCAACCGGCGAGATTGCTCGGTCCATCCATAATCTGGGCGAATTACCAGTAAGTGATGCAAACCAAACATAAATTTACATGTTGAGCCCGGAGTCATCATATTGAACAATGAAATAGAAACATAAACATGAATTGCCAATAAAGTAGAAATCAAATAACAAATTCGATACTTACCCGAATCAAATGCGCTGCACCATCTGCAGTGTTTCATTTTGATCTCGTTAGACATACACGTACAGTAGTATTGATCAGTTATGGGTTACCACTCACTTATACACTATTGCGTACCTTTATGATGAAATCAAAAGTTGCATACAAGAAATGAAGCGGAGATAAGAATGTGAAGAAAGAAGAGTGGTACCACAGATCGTACGCCTAAAGAAGATGACTCGTCATCCTTTATAGTTCCATATGTACAAAAATTCAAATAATTTACGGACAAAACAATATTAGAAATCACCTCAAAACTGAATACATTGTGCAATGAAAAGAATCAATAGAGACAAAATGATGCCATATGAGTCCATGGGAAGGAAACGGTATAAATATTGTCCCAGATGCACCAATGCAAATCAGTTAGCAATTCTTAGTCAAAGTGAAGTATACTCCATCCAAATCCCGTTATTCCAGTGTTCTTATTCGAAACAATGATTCTGCAGCCGTGAACCATTGCCGGTAGTAAACCGTTGCCAGTACCAGTGACGAAAAGTAGTTCATGAAAGGTGATACGCGAAATTAACCCTTAACGACCGGGACCTAAAACTTTCATCATTGAAAATTAGAGGTCGACGCAGAAACAAATGTAATATCAATTAATTTGCGTGAAGATTTACATTATTGATGTTATAATAGTTTTTAAATTCATTTACCCAAAACTATATTATTTTGCGGGCGCGTGGTACCCTAATTTCATTTTGCTACTAGCTTTCACGGTGAAATCGAGTAGCACCTCATTTCCATGAAAGTACATTGGAAAAAAACTCGAAAAAGGATTGCTTACAATCCATCCTCATCATGATTTTCATCAACGCTTTGTTTATTATTATTTGTTTTTGCGAGCACATTTCTCTTTTTCAAAGCAACTTTTGTGACAGCTACCCGCAGCCGTTCCTTTTTTGCAGGCGGCTTGAAACGCAGTTTATATACTCTTATAAAGAGGTTTATAAGTAGTAATCTAGAGAGGGCCATTTTAGACATACTTTACTCTTATAGTGGTCATCAGAAGGTAATCCTGTGGTAATGGGTTATTATTGTCAGTTCATGTGTTCCAATCATTGAAAACCATTCTCTAGAGCTGAATAAAACTTGAAATATTACTTGGCCCTCCTCTTCAGAAAGTGGCGATGCCCTTTGTAGCATGTACATTTCTCTATTCAGTAGTTTAACTTTTTCCATGGAATTCGCGCATAACTCTACTAGAGGCAGGTCACCAAGACTAGACCGTTTGAAGCCATCTAGGTGTATGTGAGGGAACTGGAAAAACCATACAAAAGCTTCAAATAACCACATTTTACTCGCTTCATAATCATAACTTTTTTTCTCTCAGCATGTACAACTTTGACTCCATAGACACTTTTTCTTGTTTTTCAGAGATCTTTCAGCACCGTTATGGGTCATCTATGTGCACCAATGTTAAAACCAAATCCATTCTCCTTTATTTTATAAATCCAATACAATACTATGTAATATGTAAATTTATTTCCATTTGCCTGTATGCGAACATAATATCAGTCAAAAGATGATCAGTCCGGTTTTACAGAACCCAAACCAGATAAGTTACAGAACAGTTCTTCTTCTCAAAATACAAGCAAAAACAGATAAATGAAAAATAATGCCTGATTTATGGCCTTCATTTTGGGTTTGTTTTTCATCTACAAAATAGATGAGGATGTTTAAAATTCCGTTGTTCAAGATGGGATGATTTTTTAAGAGAGGTAATAAACCAAGTCTCGCGCTTAGATTTCATAAAGACTTTTAACTGTCTTGATCAATTTCTTTTTTCGTCGATTTTTCTCTTTTATTATTGCCATGAATTGCGCTAGGTTGTCGATGATTTAATGGTTTGATGCGATTCGAGATGAATGTATTTTGCTCCAGAATCGACAGTCACGGTTGCCAACGCAAGAACAATTGGAGTTATTAACAAAATATAAAATCGATTAAGAGAAATCGATCAATACAGTTACGCCCCTATGAAACTAAGCGCGAGAAGTAGACGATTTGTCGCTGCTATTCTTTTTGTTATTATTCGCAAACATGCCTGGTGCATTATCTATCTAGTAGTATAAAGCGCAATCATCTTTTACAACATCGTATGTTGTCACGTGTGACGGTTTAAGATTAAAAATGTTGGTTTTTATTTCTAATTTCAGGTTCAAGGCACGTGAAAGAGGCTAATAGAAATTACCGAAATCAAAAAATTCAGATGACCTGAAGCATAACAACATTCCTGGTTTTGAATCACCCTAACCACCCACGGGATGATAAAACACCTCACTACTATCACAACAATAAACATTAGCCAGTATGCGATACATTGCAACGAAGATGTTACGATGGGGTATCGCTTCCTTTTGGGAGACTCAGAACACAAAGCTTGGCTCGTATTTGGTTGCTGAAATTCGATTCAAAGTCATTGATTTGATTCTCTGCGAAGCAAGAGCACATATTCATTTGCGGATGGGCTCCATCCAGCATTGTATTGACAACGGCAGGCGAGAAGACCATATCCATTGCGGGTGCGCCTATCCACGGCACTTTCTCTCAGCCTTTCTCCATGTGGCCTATAAAAATCTTAACTGCGAGAGGCACAGTTTTTACTTGCTCACTGTGAATATAAACATCACTACATCACCTTGATTTTCACCGGAATTCGCGACGTTTCGAAACGGTATACAATTTTAGTTTTAATTGCACTAAACTTATTTACTTCGAGTACATTATTACAGGATGTCACTTTGACGATGACTTCGTGTTTGATAGGCAAGAGCTTTCACTGATCTCACTGTTATTGTTGCTGCTGCTACCATGGTCAGCTATTCATCCATTTAAATCTGGCCTCAACTCAAACAGCGTGCACGCAAAAAATACTAACTTATTCGATATGTGCGTTGACTACACGAAAGCCATCTTTCCTTCTCACACTATGAGGATCAAGCATCATCAGTACATCAGTCCAATGACAAGCTCGCTCTGATGTTTATCATTATCAAGATCACTAAGTCCCAAAATAGATTTTGAACTTGAGCAAGACTTCTTTATCATCTTTTTTGAAGCAATTTAATGTGACAGTTGGTAACATTGGCACGTTTTAATAATTGATCGCAATATATGTTGATATATAGGTTTCGAGAACGATAATTAGTTACATTACGGGTATCATAGGCTCAAATACTAGGCGGTATTTTAAAAACATTTTAGGTCTTTAGAGATATAGGTCCCAGGAATAATTAATTTATTGCATAATTATACATTGCACAGAATTTTGTTTTTACGATTTTTTTCATCGTATGTTTTGATCGTGTGACTGATTTGCTACCAAACTCTTCGTAACATGTTTCAAAAATCCAGAATAAATCAAAGAAAAAAATTCGCATGATAATTAATATGAGTTAAACTTGTTTTAGGATGAAATTGGAAATTGAAAAAATGTAAATCGTGTAAAAGCAAAATCCAGTGTATTTTATTAACAACAAAAAAAATTGTTTTGCAATTGTATGTGAGGTATATACATTTTGCCTTTCTCGTACCCAGCAAAAAGCCCCACTGAAAACTATCATTTCACTCCGAGGACGAACTTTTTATAGGAACCTCAGAGACCCATAATATTTATATGTAATCGACTCAAGCTCGACAAACTGAGCACATTTCTGTCTGTCCGTGTGTATGTGTGCACAGAAGCTAAGAAAAACGTTAAGACAACACTTCATGTAGTAATCCTTGTAATCCTTTTCACCAGCAAATTGCGTTAATGAGAGGTGCAAAGCCTACAGTCCTGATCACTATTGAACGTGACAATCTGCCCGTTGCGTTTAAAAGATTATAAAGAAAATGGGTACAGCAAACCATATACACCCATATAAGGTTGCTAACGATATCTTAGCTAAACTGCCGAAAGGCAGTATCACTAATCAAAATTGAATTCAGTTGGGTTTTTACAAAAGAAAATTATGCTCCATTTTAATTAACAATTCAAAACAGGTGTAGTAGGAAATGATTTGGAGCATACAATTTGGACCCTGACCGATGAGACATAATACATACTAACAACCGGACAAAAACTAACCGGGTCTTGACCGGATTTGTCTGTCCTCAATTTTGCTTACCTCCGATTTAATCACGTTATGGATCCGATTTTCTCACGGTTTGGAACGAATTTGTAACGTCCACTTTTGTAAAATGAAATCGGCATATCTTTTAACTGAATTGTTTAAAGCGTTTGTAGCCTCTTGGCAACAACCATTCGATAAATCAGTACTGCCAAATTTTAAACATAAATAAAGTATAGGGTCATCTAATAATCAATATAACGTAACATGCACTAACTGCAATGCAAATAAGACACCAGAATTTTTTGAAAACTTCTTGATTAACTTCCAACATCAAATTACATCTCATCCACGGTAATAGACAAATATTACAACAGAAACAATATAGTGAAAATTTCAGTACAAAAGAAATAAGGTTTCATTGTAAAAACCTGTGGAATGCGTCTGTTTAAATAATGTTGACTAACGAATCATTTTACATGCTTGATTAATTCGCCCTTGTAGATGCTATTATAAATTCAGTAGAAAACCGAATTATAGCCGCTTCTTAAATTGGATTTTCTCCTGATCCATACGTTAAACCTAATTTCTGGAAGTAGTACGCTGTATGACGCATCACTAAATGAAAACAGCGCACCACTTCCGAAGTTAGGTTTAACATTACGAATTGTGAGAAAAAATCCAACTTCATCAGCAATATAAGTCAGATTTTATAAATTGATAATATAAGAGAGAAGGTTTGTAAATACGCTTTCACTGACGACACATATTTTCGGTCAAATTTTCCGTTTCCGTCGCCGTTCCGCTGAATTGCGTTTGGGGTTCAAAATTTAATTCTATGCCTGCAGTTCATGTTTTCGACCTAGTTCAAAAGTTGACGGTGACACAAATGAGCACCTGATTTCAAATGGTTATTCAAATTAAAACTATTTAATTATTCTCCGATTTTATTTAATCAAATTTTATCAAGAAGCCTTGCTTCACTTTTGAGATTCCTGAGTGGTGTTGAGAATTAGGTTTCGGTATCATGATACAAATTTGTTAATAACTGTTTTTAAATTTATTTACAATTCGGGATTATTATCTCTACTGTAGTCGTTTTACTTATCAATCTATCCAAATTTGAGAAAAAAAAATGAACCGCTATTCTTTGAGTTACAAATCTTCTACTTCTTTTTATATAGCTCTACATTCCTACTGCAACTTGGTCTACTTTTCAACTTAGTATTTTATTAGCGTTTCCTCAGTTATTAAATAAAAGCTATGTATCTTGTGTGGCTAGTACAATGGATACATTATGCCGAGGGAATCAAAAATGTTTCCCAACCGAAAACATTCTAGACCTAAACGAAAATCTAACTCGCCATCTAACGGAGTGAGACACCGGAGTCCGATGAAACACTCGGCCCATTAAGTTGAATATTTACCTTTCTATTTCTTCCCTTTATTATAAAAAAAGTTGTTCTTGGTGGAGTTCCAATGGTAAATGGGCATAAGAAACCTCACGGTTAATTTATTTATTTACTTTTGAGTCAACCTTGACAGAAATCTCTTTTAATGAATACTACTTAAACTATTCTGCGATTAATTGGGCGCGAAGGAAAGCGTTGGTGCTTGTCTAAATACTGACGAAGGCATACTGAAACTCAAACAAGTACGCCACATCATTAAAGGCACTTATTATAGAGGGCATCGGTTCATAATAGCCATGTAAAGATCGATGAAAATTTGTAGCGAGCATCCGTTCAAGGATTCTACGTTGTATCCTTTTAGGAGATAATCTTGCAAGAAGATTCAGAGAGTCTTTTTCACCGTTCAGCACTGTAGCAGCAGTCACATATGTTGGAAGGTCCGCCGTTATTCGAGCGCTAGCAGATTCCAAGCCGATAACACCAGGCGATGTGTGGTGGGGAATTGGCACGGTCTCTCCATTTAGAAGCAATCATCAAGCGCATAGCGTACAAAACGTGTTTTTGAATTTGTTCCAGCCTGCCAATCCAGTTCGCTTGATATGGACACCACGCAACAGTTGAAGATTAGTCTGGAATCAAGCAGGACACCCAAATCTTTTATTTGACTGACCCTCTGAATAGTTTTTTGCCAATTTTGCCAATCCATTTGAACAGTGGCTGCAGAGAGATGGAAGGTTATCACGAAAACATATTGATGCTGGGCGACATGCGGTCAACTGCGCACCAATGGACGGTATGTTCAACGAGGATTACGATCGATTCACAATCAATGGGCTTTCAACGACAACACCGTCTTGAGATCATCAACATATAAAGTCTGCATCAAATGCCTAGCCATGATGAAAACATCGTTAGAATAAATTACGAAAAGAAGTGGCTCAAGATTACTCCCTTGAAATTACCGAGAAACTTACGAACCAGGTGGAAGAATTCAATCCCTATCTTCATTTTAAAGCATTCTGCTGCACAGGTATGACTCCAATCACTCCACCATTGCGTTTGTGCCTGTAAGCTTAACCAGTTGGCATCACCTTGTTTTCCATCCTCTAGGTGATTGATGCAACTTGAAGTGAAGTGAAGAAGATTAGTTGTTACTGTCCGGCCTGGGTAGAATCCATGTTGGTCAGTAGAGATTATCGTTTTCGTTTGAGTGAAAAGCTGATTATCTCAAATAACATGGAACCGACACACACAGTGATTTGTGATACCCTATAAATTCCGAACATCGCTTTTAACACCATGCTTGAAGATTGGAATCATAAAGGATCTTTTCCACTGCACAGGAACTTTTATTTGTGCATTGGCGAGGACTTCATGATGATGTGAAATTACGTGGAATGACAAGTACATCAATGCACTTTTTTTTAGATACAATGGCGGGAGATCCAATCCGGTCCTGGTGTTGTGGGAAGTTCATCTTCTTTGCAGCATCTCGCGGATCTTCAGTCACGAGTGGAATGCCAATATCGCACTGATACATTGCGTACATTTGAAGCAATAGCGTTGCATAATTGGCTATTGCACAATCTGCACTATTGTACACGCTCGAAAAATGCTTTTGAAAAAGTTCGCATTTTTCCGAAGCAATTATTGCTATTTTTCGCCAATAGAAACTGAAGCTAGAACACCCTCGTTCTGTTTACGCTTAGAGTTCGTTTACGATTACGATATCGACAGAGACTATTTTGCGTTCATCGACGCCTGTATATAAAGATGATTGTTGGGCGATCTGTGGCCATCACTGGCAGCTTGAAAACGATGCCCTTGGAGTAATTCGTAGTCTGCGGTAGTAACGCTGGCATGCGTTTTTGTCGCATTTTAGTAAACAGAGTCTGTGTTCCCCAGGGTGGCTTCACACCTACGGTGAACGCCTTTTTGAACGTTCGATGAAAGCCGATTCAGGGTGTAACATATTTGCACAGCATTTGTCAACATCAGCGAGAATTCCGGTCCAATCGACATGCTCTATGAAGTTATGTAACGAAGGCAAAATCTGATGCGTTTGAAGTCCGATGGTCCGATGGGCGATCAACCTTTAATAAAGCAACAACTGGCTTCAATTACTTTGGGGAATCGACGTTGATGAACGCAAATCTAGAATATTGTTCCAGGGATTCATTACTTGACAATGCTGTTTTAAAAATCTGGAAAAAATTACTTAAGTAATTTTCCAAGGGTTTCCTAAAGGTAATTTGGCTTAAGCTTAATTAAAATTTAATTAATAACTACATAAATGTCTCATTATAAATACATATAATGGTAGTAAACGGAGAAGCGATTTCAACTAATTAGCATAATGCAAGTGGTTACACTATTAATCATATTCAAAAATGGATTTCAAAATAAAAATGCTTAGGTACTCGGGAAAAACTGGAAAAGCGTACTGGTATTCAGTCATTTTTACTAGATTGTGTTTTAGGTAAGATAATTTAACTGATTCAGTGGCATTAGCACAGAAACAAAGCCACTACAAAAGCTTATTTTACCGAAGCAAACATGTTTAAGTACAAGACGTTTACTGATTTGGGTGACCAGCTGGCAGCTTAGCCGAATTCTAAAGTTCAATAAATTAAATATTTTTACTATGTGAAGTCTCATTTATACTCTCCAAATAAACAGGCAACTTAATTATATATGAAGACAATGCTTTGACTTCCTGATACATATTACCACATCGACTTGAGACACGGCATGAGTAAAAGATTTACCTTCAGACCATCGCCCGAGGTGGATTTGAATTTAAATTCAGAAACGGGTTTCATGTTAATGCTGTAACTTCTCGGAGCTAAACATACCAAAACAACAATCTAGATATTCACTAAAAGAATTGTATTGAAACCATTTGTAACTATTCTACTATGAATTTTGGGGTCCTGTTGACTGAATTGAAAAAATGTACATACCTACTAATTACAGAACTACATTTGAGGTCGAATCAGATCCTGAGGTATATACCAAGTACTTTAAGCCATATTCCAATCAACGCCTAATTCCATTCACGCAAGACAAAATTATAAATAATAAAGAGTTTTCGTTCGAAAACAACAGAAAAATATCGCCATACTTTTCTACCCAGACATGTATGCATGAAATGAAATAGAAACCAGCATCATTTTTAGCGATTAATAGTAGAAAATTTAAACAAAAATTTGTTGAGTCTCGTCTGACAACGAGCGGCATATTTGACTGTTTTCATTAACCCACTTGCTAAGAACGTCTGTCTACAATACCCAAGCATTTTAGAGTGAAAATATGCCCTGGATTTCGTTGTATCATAACAAGACAAAAGAACTCTATTGAAGTAACATTATAGCGTATTCTGGAATTGTTGCCTGTATTTTCCCGATAGAAAATGCTGAAAAGTGAAAAATATCTTGACCGGAATAAGGGTACATCTAAATCTACTCGTTCCTTATTCCGTTCATTGGGTTTGGATTCCGCAAATTTCCGTGTTTGAGAATATAATCTATGAGCAAGAAAAAATACATCGTACATGAAGCCATATGAATGGTGAACATTTGAAATTCTATCCCGCAAGCAGGCAGACCGAATGGAATTCCGTTAACGACTCTACTCGAAAAGGTTATGGGACCTTTTTCAACTCGTGCCGGGAAAATACAGTTTTTTCAGTTAATGATTCAATGATGATTTATAAAGTGAATGCTGGACAATGTTAAGAAAGGGTTTCCGGAGAATACGGACAGTTTTAAACAGCACAATCCATAATTGCGGCGTTCTTGTTTGAAAGCTTTATCCGGAAATTTTTTGGCGAATTTCTATAAAAAAAACACTGCCCTCTCTGAGCTGCAAATAAGGTTATGTTTAACCGAAATCCGTAAATACTTCGTAGAAGTAGGGTTATCCAGTACTTTAAAGAACCGGAACTTTAAAGAATATTCAATTTGAACGAAACAGTGGTACGAACAATTCCAAACAAACAGAGACATTGTTTTGGAAGGTTCAGGTCAGAATTAAAGGCCTAGTATCCAGGCTCTAGTCAAAATTACGTTGAGGATAAGGTGTAAAACTCCGATAAGGAATCGTATCTGTCCTTTTCTGTGGTACCTAATGCAACTGGGCATCCAGCATCAATGTTCATGTAGAATATATCTCAAATGCTAAGTGAAACAAACTAAAAAACAGTCAACTTGGCTATACTAAGGAAATATCATTCATTGTATTTTAAATTTAGAAGGAAATTAAATTTTTGGATTTGTGAGAAAAATGATGCCTGATATTAGCATCTCCAAGAAATCAAATGTTTTCGAGTGATTGGAATTAGGAACACGAATGAACGGAATTAGGAACAAAGTTCTCATTTCCAATATGGCCATCATAGATTTCGATCAGAAAATGTTGCTCTTATAAAACACCGTTATAAACCCTTTGCAATGTAAATATTTTATTTGGGTTATTCATTTAACCACATTACGACCCAAAATTATGGCTTTGATCAAGCTTTGAAAATTGACTTATTATGCTCTTCGTTACAACGTAGAGCTGCTAACAAGACCAGTCGGCATTTGACGTTTGAAGCTTGTCGAGCAGATTTATTTGAGGATTATTGATAGCAATAAGATCGCCAATGAATCTGAGCATCTAGCTATGGTGACTGCTGTCATAAATCCGCTATAAGAATTAAATAAATCTAACAAGCATGAAAATTGTTACTTGGGAGGCGAGGGTTGTACATACACCTGTGTTCGGAATAATAGCAGCGGAAGCCGTTTTTCATACAAAATGGTCAACTTTGACAAGCTGTAACTTGTCAACTTAGTATAGGTAAATTTCAACATATGTGTAGTTCACTGCCAAAATTTCAGCCCAATCGGTCATCGGGATACAAAGTTACAGCTTGTCAAAGTTGATCATTTTGTATGAAAAACAGCTTCCGCTGCTATTATTCTGAACACAGGTGTATAATTAAAGCTGTTCAGCGAATAGTTTCAACTAGCTATGATGTCACACTCGTTATAACTCTGGGCATCATCTGTCTACATGATTTCAATACTTGTTCAATAATTTTTATTTGGAGCGAACTGTGTTTTTTTAAGCGACGCACTAGAATTTTGTCCAGCCCATCGTATATTTTCAACAAAAGGGTTGTAACATTTTTGGGAGATCATCTATTAAGCCGAGGCATGTTTCTCCATGTGCTAACTGCAGTCGCCCAGACGGAAGCGCCATATCTAAGTACCGACGTAGTTACGCTGGCTAGTAGTCTCATCTTGCCAACATCGTCTTTGCACTTCTGCAACGTGGAAATAGTGCCTGGATTGCTTCTTTTTAACCTTATTTTGGATACCATCTAGCACTGGATCTTGTCTAGTTTTAGGCTGATTGCCTTCGGTGTCATTCTCCTCTTTGCATCTTTCTCTATATTCTAGATTCTAGCTTCGTAGAAACAAGAAGTATTCTTCCACATGTCCCACATAATTTACTGCAACTTATATATGAGACCGGATTCAGTTACAATCAAGTTGGTGAAACCATTTTTGTCTGAATAGTGCTGCTCGGGGGACTCCATACCGTTTCCACTACCACTCATTGATTTCGCTGTCTCCAAGATTATGGCCATTCGCAGCACCTACTTCCAACACAACCTTCCGTATCAGTACACCTAGAGCGGTCGCACTGCAGCAACGTGGAACGCTAAATACGGAAACGGAGACAGCAGACTCGCCTTTTTTAGGAGAAGAAACGCCGTCTGGAAGAAGCAGATGGAACAGCTTTGCCGTTCTTAAGAAACACGTAAGTTGTATCAGAAGCTCTATTCATCCCGCAAAGGCTTCGTGCCGCGAACCGAGATGTGTAAGCATAAACATGGGAGCATTTTGACGGACGAATGTGTGGCAGCACTACAAGGAGCACAGGCAATACAAGTCAAGTCAGCGGTGGAGATGACCACTTCAGTTCAGCGGACGATGGAAGCCAATCAGCCCCCACATTAAGGGAAGTTAGGGTTGCCATCCAATAGGTAATGACTAATAATATGCTCCAGCTATAAGAAAGGCAACAAGCTGGAGTGTGAGAATATTCGAGCGTTCAGCACCGTAATGCCGCCTACAAAGTGATATCCCAGATCATCTTCGTAGTCTGTCACCAATAGTGAATGAGTTCATGAGAAGTTAACAAGCCGGCATCGTTGAAGGTCGCTCGACAACGGGCCTGATCTTTACTGTATGGCAAATTCTTCAAAAATGCCGTGAATACCAGGTACCAACGCACCAACTGTGACGAGAACTGCTTCCTGGGAATCATAACATACTGATCAAAGCAACGGTGGATGGTGTGCGAAACTGTGTGAAAACTGCAGACGGATACTCCAGTTCGTTTGAATGTCGCCGAAGGCCAAGAGGAGGTGATCGACTTTCGATCCTGTTGTTCAACAAAGCGCTAGAAGGTGTCATACGAGGAGGAAGATGCAATTACCGGAGCAAGATGTAATTCAGTCAACAGATCCATTCAATTTATTTATTCGTAGATGACATAGACATTGTCTGCCGAGCATTTGCAAAGGTGGCAGAACTGTACGCCCGCTTGAAATATGAAGCAATAAAAGTTGGACTGATGGTGAATGCATCAAGACAAAATACATGCTAGTGGGCAGAAACGAGCGCGACCGGGCCTGCCTAGAAAGCAGTGTTACGATGGACGGGGGCACTTCCGACGTGGTCGTGACTGGAAAGGTACGATGGGCAGGTCATGTTGCAAGAATGCCGGACAGCAATGTTTACATGTGAGCCAATTAAATGAATTGACTATATAAGCATTTACTGCTTGACTTGAAAATGAACCGATAGTCCGTTATATGGGATCACCAGTACTTTATACTACAAACAACTCAGCGGGACTAAGATGCAGCAGATTGCGCTGAAATCAAACTGCTTTCGCAAACATGTCCTTGTCAAAGGCCTTGTTGAGGCCACTGATTATGTAAGTGATGAACTTATTTTATTAGACAAAAAATCATTAAAATGAAGATTTTTTTAAATACTCAATATGTGACAAAAGTTGGAAATATGCGATGGGCTGGACACATTTCTAGTGTGCCACAAAAAAACCAGGTCGCTTCAAATAAAATTGGTTGAACAAGTATTGAAAACATGTGGACAGATGATGCCCAGAGTTATAACGAGTGTGACATACCAAGTTAAAACTATTCGCTGAACAGCTTTAATTATATTTACTACTCTCGCCTCCCTCCTCTTCAAAAAGTGGCGATACATTCACTTATATAACCTTTAACTCTTTCACTTTTTCACTTAATCACATTCTCACTCATTCACTCAGTCACTAGCTTACACACATATTGGCTCGTTATCTCATTAGCTAGCTTCCTTACCCACTATTATACTTTTACATTTGCTTTCTCACCCACTGAATCCCTTATTCACCTACCCAAACACTATCTCACATACTCACTTAGTCACTAACTCACTCACTTTCTCACCTATTGATTAATTCGTCCGTTTTTATATTCTTACTCAAATAATCATTAATTTGTTTTCTCGCTTACTCACTTCCCACTCATTGCTTCTTCCCACATCATGTTTCCACATCATCTGATTAATTCTTCACTCACTCACTTATTCACTGACCTGTTCACCAACTCAATTACTCTCTTACTAATTTACTTATTCACTCACTTACTTACTCGCTCACTTACTGACTCACTCATTTACTCACTCACTTGCTCTTAATTACTTGCCATTCACTCACTTACTCACTCGATCATTTACTCACTCGATCATTTACTCATTCACTCATTTACTCATTCACTCATTTACTCACTCACTCACTCATTCTCAAATTACGTCTATATCTTCATTTATTGGTTTATCGAGTTCGTTTACTCATTTATTCATACTTTAATAAACGATAATCTTCCATTCACTTGTTCGCTTACTTACTTACTTGCTCACTTACTTATTCACTCACTCACTCACTTGCTCAGTTACTCACTTACTCACTCAACTTACTTACTCACTCACCCACGCATGTAAATCTGCACCACCAACTAGCATTTTGATCGGATTCTACATACAGTCATATATTTATTCTACGTGCACTGTCGCTTTTACGCAATTTGTTTTTGTTGTTTTGGCACTTGGAACTAATAAAGCTTACGTTTATCAAAATCTATAAAATCAAGGAAAAATTAGTGAAATTGAAAATCTGAATTTGAGGTAACCGAAAATTGATGAAAATCAACCGCGTTAAAAGCAATCGTATATATGAAGGTCATGTTATCCTTAAAACTGTTTTATATCAATAACTAAAAATAAAGAAATTTATGTTTCAACAAATAAAATAGTTTATTCCGACTAGATTGAAAATATCCTATGTGCAACGGTAGTTTGTGCTCTTCAAAGTTTGCCCACCGGACTTCACTCAGTCCCAGGAATCCGATTTTCATGCGCCGTGCCTCACTGGCGAGTTGTGTCAGCTTACCTTGCTGAGCTAACGTTTAAAGCTTTCCATGTTCCAAATCGTGTTCTTTGTCTCATGCCAAAAGTAGTCGCCGTTAAATCAGTTCTCGATCTTTCATTGTTGGTTTCTTGAACGGTTCGTTATGTTTCGTGGCAGTAGGTTGTTATCTTAAGGTCCCGGTCTTAACCACCGCACCGAGATGGGGCTGCCATCTTAGATACAGCTTCCGGGGAACAGCATTTCATACTCAGCGTTGGATGCCATAACAGTCGCTGTTGGAGCCGCACCACCATGGTGAACAGACGTTCAGTCGGGTCAAATTTGTTTAAAGCCTAACCCAACACCAGGACTAGGCTAGTGCGCTTTAATAGAGCATGCTTGCGGATACTTTTAGAAATTGAATTTTATAGAAATTGAACAGAGCACACTGTCTAACATCATCACATCCTAGGCAGACCCCACAGGATGCATCCCTTCACTCTAACTGATGTCAGAAGGATAACAGTGTCTATGCTACACTACCAGCTAAGTACGCAACTCTTAACTGCCAGTCAATTGTCATCGGCAGACCCGTGGAAGTGTGAATATCGGAACTTGTAAGGACCAGAGCTTGGTTAGACGCTCTTTCTCAAATGTCAACCACTTTTTTCAGTCCTTCAACAACAAGTGAACGTATAAATTTACATGAATTAGTTTCCGTTTTCCTTTACGCACAAAATATTACAAGTTAGTCAAAAAAGCGCCTGGTGCGGTTTTGCAGAACCCTAACCAAGTATTATCTCAAGGTACGCTCAGCTAGTTTCAATCAAACTAAAAGATTATAACCCTGTTTATCATCATCATCATAGATAGATCTCCTTGTAGTCTAATAGAATATTATGACTTCTATAATCCGCAAGACTGACAAATTTCCACGTTTGGAGGACTCAAGCCTCAACCTCATACTCTATAGATAAGCATGATAACCCTTCAAAAACAAAACCACTTAAAGGTCAACCCAGATATCCCAGAACTACCTTGTGGTGCTTTATTCACCTTCTATAAGATGTAATGAGCAAATTTAATATATTTCGGATGCTTGATTGAAAATCGTCACATGTTCACTAGTTGTATATCCACAGTCAAGCAGACACACAATGTGTATTATCGGAACTTCATACTTGCCCAGTCCGGCAGATTGTGTATAGAGTGTGAATCAATTATTTCGTGATTGAATTATCAATCAATCAATAAATTCAGGGAGATAGATTCAATTATTTCCATCAATTCACATTCATTTGCGTCCATTTAAATGCATTTTGAAAAAAAAATTGATTATTAAATGGGAGAAAAATAGTTTTTCAATAACTCCGAACGCAAGTGCTGTAGACCATTTCGCGGCGTCGAAGCAACCTGTTGCGAGCAAATCGGATAATGCTAAGACAGTATCAAAATGTGTGTCTCAAATTTTTGTCGTTAAATTGTTGATTCAGTGTTATTTGTTTAGATGTAAGCTTAATAATTGAAATTGTTTTCGCAGGAGCAAGTACAAGATGTGTGCTGTTTTCTTCCAAAAATACAGAAGTTTACTATGAATTGAAACTGATTTTTGAAAAATTGTCAACAAATCAATAAATTTAATTTTAGGTACAACACTAATCGGTACACTCTTTGTCATAACGTCAAATATTTGTCTTGATACCCATTGGATGTCTCATCAGCCGCTTGATGTCCAATGAACTTTAAAAAATGACGATAAGACAAAAGTGTACTACGACTCTTTACAATTCTTGAACAACAATCGTAGGTGGGTTTCATTTCAAGGTTTCATGCATCAAACAACATTCCTTTTACATATGTAGCACATATACAAATCAACGAATCACCCTAACCATGGATGATATTCAAATGTGCGAGTTGGAATTCTCGTTTCTCCCAGCGCGCAGAAGAGCATACACGGATCTTCTTTCGCTCTCGAGACGAGCTGACTACGGTGCTTGCGTTTCCTCGAGCCTGTCGATCAGTGAAAAAAGGTTTGATGTGCAGAAATATGTACGAAGTGAAAAATTCGACTTTCTTCCTCCTCTGGTTCTGGTAGAGAAAAGGCAGAAGGATATACACGACGAAGCGGAGGAAAATTTACCAATTCTGATATGCATTAGGTTTTTGAGTTTTTGTTTTGTGCGGCGTAATCCATTTTGTGGTTATTATGCAATTGGGGGCATTGCAGTGAGGAGATCGTGGGATACAGCCAAGGAAGAAAATCTATCTTGAATGAAGTGAAGAGTGACTGCAGAAAATTAAGCGAAAAGCATAGTCTCAAAAGTGGTTCTACCTAGCGTTAATGGAAAGTGCGTGAAGGAAAAATTCAAGGAAGGAAGAAAAAGCGAATCGAGTGTGGTGGAAATATTGATTTCGCGTACCGTCGTCTTCTAAATCTGTGCTGAGCGCCTCCAGGATACAAGGCACATCCGAATCACCTTCAGCACTGAAAACTGGGATTGCAAGGACGGAAAATGTTTACGGGTACTCTACGTTTGAAAATCTGCGAAGCCTGTGGTCTGCGACCGACGGATTTTCAGACGCGACAGCGATGACATTCGGCAGACTCAGCGATCAACTCATCAGTCCGTATGTCTCGATAGACGTTGATGAAAAGTTCATGGTAAATGATCGTCACCTTCCTCAATATCACATCTGATTGTACCAATTAGCCACGGTTTCCAGTAATTGCATAAGTAGCCTATAGGGACCGTCCTCTTTTATATTGCCACTTCAGCTATCATGGGTTGAGTAAATTTTATTTTGGCAAATTCCCTGTAAATCTCGAATCAATCAAAGTCAAATCTGACCTAGCAGAGAGAAAATGCTGCTCGGAAAATGTCTTCCTTCGATATTGACATTTGAAATCACAGTGGTAGTGTGAAATGAAAATGGCTGCCAGTCAGGAGGAAATGGAAAATTTATTAGATGGATTTCATGAGAATTTTCCAACATTCGATAAACGATGCCATGATGTGAGTGTTTATGGAGCGTAAATTATAGATGCCTAAAATGAGATTGTTCGAGGAATCTTTAATCATGCTGCTGTTGCACTGTGTCCTACATACGCAGTGGCAGAAAATGCGTTCAGCGATGAGCTCTGAAGGAATCGTATGGTCCTGGATTTCCCAGAGCTCGCCATAGAACGCGCCCGTGTGTGCGTGTGAGTATTTGGTGGAAAAACTCTCCCCTTTAGGAAAGTCATTGCTGCTGCTGATGCCACTTTAGACGTTGGGAGAAACCCGAGTTTGTGTGGTTGTTGGTTCATGCGGGAGAATATGGTCTTCACGCGTGTTTGCGATTGGGTGGTCACTGTGCGTGTGTACGCGATAGGTAGGTAAAGAGCTCGCGCTCTCCTGATTCGCGCGTTTAAGCATGCGTTTCGAGTTGCCAGCCATTGAAACCATCCGGACCGATTGTTGATAAACAATGTAACGATAATAGGGAAACTAGATAACTAGGCGTTGGAATACCTACGATATTAGGTAATCATCAAGTAAATGCGGAGTGTTGCGTGAAGTAGACTATTGACTGACACACTTATTTCCTTTATGTATTCGTAAGTGGAAGCCACTAGAACACAATTGTATCTGAAATGGAACTAATTACAGTCTGGCGTTATGCGAACAATATGGTTTGGCAAGCAGTTTTCCAATACCTCATCGCGAAAATAATAAATTACAGTTCATGACAAACTTCAAAATGGGATATTTCCCATTACAGTAAATGTCTGAATAATGCCGTGATGGATGAGTCACCGTTACGTGTGAAATCTACCATATACACATTGCTAACTCTGGCAAACCACACAAATAGCTATCCAACTATGTACTTGGTACTCATGAAAGTACTACATCAATACTTCTGTGACCATTTTTTCTAACTGGCTTTTAAGCTATTTTTCAATGATTAATTAATTAACCCTAACACAGTCGAATAAAATTCACCACGCAATATGTATTTGTTCTCCACAAATAAAGGATTCTAACAGTCATTTAAAAAAACATTCGGACAACTGCGAGTTTTATGTAATATGTTGCACAAGCGAGCGACACACATAATCTTGAAGTAGTCGAATGAGCTTCATTGATATAGGCTGGACAATATCCAGTAATGCGTCCTATGAATGTATGGTTATCTTCTTATTGTGACTCTTTAAATATTCATAATAAGGCCATGATGGTCTCTTCGGTATGTACCATTCAGCATGTATGCATTTATTTCGGCCATTAGCTGCAAGTCTCCAGCTAGGCAGTTCACGAACGGTCTGAATTATCTTCCATCTGTTCGATGCATATCTCGCCTCCTGGCGCTTGCCGAATCAATTGAGGACCATTTTACCGGTTATTGTCCGACATTCTTGCATACCGGCCCGTCGCAGTTGTTCGATTTCGCGGTGTGAGCAATGGTTCAACAGCTGCTGCAATTCATTGTTCAGTCGAGACGATGCAACGATGCGTCTCTGAATTTCTCTCTGATATTTCATTCGGCGATACACGAGCTCATCAAACACGTCGATTTCTCACCACTGAAACAAACTCATGGTGTGTGGCTATCATTTTTTCTTTGAGCCTCTTCCTATCCTTACTTGATTTACTGCGTATTAGAGGCTAGTCCTGACTAGCTTCTCCTTCAGTTTGATGTACGCCTCCTCAATCTTGCCAAAATTACATGCCATAATATCGGGTTTTCGGCGAAACCATTTAGCTAGACTAGCCTCGTGAAACTGTACCCTTGAGTCAATTCCTGCCTTTCATACTATCCTCTCCAAAATTATGTTATATAGCTAGGCAAGCACCATACCATTGTCACAATTCTTCACGTGTTTCAAAATGAATCACTAATCAAGAACGTCCTTCGAACTACACACAAACCCTATGCAGCGTCGCCTGTACTAATCTGTAAATTTAGCCGGAAATTTGTGTCACAACTGCCAATGTTGGTCTCTATCGATTGTGATGCATGCAGCTATGAACGATGTATAGACTGATATTGATTACATATCACAAGAATCATGGCTCAATAAGTGTTATACACGATTGATCCTACAAAATAAACGAAATAAAAACGATGCATAAATGATGTCTGCGCACGTTTTTTCGCAACATTTCGCGATGTGCTTTACTACAGGTGTGGTCCAAACCCTAAAGTAGTATTCGTTCAACAAAAATTCGCCTCTTTTGAGAGAGAAACCGAAGATGGCCGAGCAACCAGATTGACGTCAGTCTGGCATACTCAGTACAATTTTATAACAGACGCGGCGTTTCACTCGTCCACCACTGTGGTGGCGATGTTTATTATTTTTCGACTAATACAGACTTAGAGGACTTTGGCTCACACCTTTACTGAAACACATCGATTTCGACTACCGTATCTACCGTACATCGGAATAACTCTTTGCTTAAAATAATAGGATAACACATCCATACGTAAACATAAAATACGCTTCGATTAGGTATGACACTTTTTAGCGAAATCTTTTCGGCGAAGGACGAAACGATGCGATTCTGCGTGAAAACTCAAGCGGGATGCTCTCCATGCAGAATCCTCGTGCATGAGGCTTGGTTGAGTGGTTGACGATGAATTTCTATTGGTTGAGGCGTGGTATAGCGTTCGCCATTTGAGCTCCCACGAACAATTTGCAATTGTGCTGGACGAGCATCAGAACTCGATTCAAGGGCACGTTCACCTTAATTTGAAAGATTTGTACCGACGGCAAACATTTAGAATACCTTTACACAGTTTATTACGATGTTCGAACCCACGACTTCAGTTTATAAGACAAAACCGGTAGTCATTATTTTTTTATTTTCTATTATAGTCATTTTTATTTATATAATAAGTTATCACTAAAACTGAGCAAGTCTCCTAGTTGTAGGCCGATACAAATTAAAAAATATATATCCTACCATCCCCTCCCCCTCGGATATTTTGCCCAAAATAAAATTTGGAGGGAATTTTGACGACTTTCAAACATTCTTTAACAAATTAGTGAGTTTTTATGATTTTTTTCCATTTTAATATTTATGTTTTGAGCTTGAGCTTGAGCTTGAGCTTGATTGACTGCTCGTAGTTGCTACTCCATGTATGACCAGATCAGCTGTTCTTGCACAGGAACCAACAGATGTTTGCTTGGAACTAGCTCCACATCTTCAATGTACAAGTACTGGTGATCTCATTTGATAAGTCTTTAGCCTGCCACGTCAGAATGCAAGTCAATGTAGGGAAGGGAGGAAATGATGATGCAATCATTCGCCCCCTGCAGAATATACCTCTGCACTTGCACAGAGTTCATGCGGAATTTGTTGGAATTTCTGGGTTAGGTTGGAGGCAGAGGTCCGTCTTGGTTAACGAGCTGCCAATGTGATAGATAGGAGAAGGTAACTGATGGAATTTCTAATTGGATGTAGGAAATGAGCTCATAAGTTCTTTCCAATTCTAACAATTACTGTTAGAATACTCAAGTTGAAGATTGGAATAGTAATGGAAACGGTATGAAGTCCATTTCCAGTTCTAGCGATTGCTAGAACATAAAGAGAAAGATACAAAGGGAGAATGGAACGGACCTGGGATTTAACCCGACCTCCTGCGTATGAGGCAGAAGCAGTAGCCATATCACAAGCCCATTTAATATTTATGTTTTATTACAAAACCTGGGTTCGATTCATGGTCAGTGAATGATTTTTAATCGGGGATTCGAGAATTATGGGGTTTAGGTGATGAACTTACTTTAAGATAAAAAATCACACTAATAAAGTGAAAAACAAATACAAATATTAAATTAATGATTTCGTGTGTGTTACTTCTACGTGAAGTTAAACGATTTACAATGATATGGAAATGCTAATATCATCTTCAAACTTGGACTACACATTTGATAGCATTAGAGGCGAAAGTATAGAATTGATAGTTCCGTTAGGATACGGCAGGCATGAAGAATGTTTTATAGAAGTCGATTTGAAAGCGAGCGGAGGGCAATATTTGTGATGGCACATATCGCAGACCTTCCTGGCTCCCGTATGAAGGGAGGAAGAATATCAGTGTGGAAGCTGATTATCTTCACTGGCAAAAGGAAGGTGGTTTGACTTACTCATATGCCATCGCGTGCGGAAGGATTTGCTATCGACAGTACTGTCTCAAATTTCTAATATGACATCAGCATTTAGTCGAATAGGATTTTTATTGCACAGTTCTGTTTTCTCTTTGCGTCGTCTCGTCGCAACCAACAGCTGCCTCGGAGAGAACAAAGCAGAAAGGCACTGCTGCTGTCCGTCGACCAATAACAGCTGGTTGATGGATGCCCCCACCAGGGTAGTACACTAAATTAATGATTCCACTGATATTCTTCCTCCCCTTCATGAGGGGCTTGGCAGAAGGAAGGTCGTGCGATATGTGCCATCACAAATATTGCCCTCCGCTCGCTTTCAAATCGACTTCTATAAAACATTCTTCATGCCTGCCGTATCCTAACGGAACTATCAATTCTATACTTTCGCCTCTAATGCTATCTGAATGTGCACTCCAAGTTAGATGATATAGCATTTCCATATCGATTGAAATCAAATATTAATATTATCGAATTAGTCTTATGATACAGGAATGCAAATATTAAAATTGACTCAAAAATCTACGAATATATAACATCACTTGCTTTCCTGCAGAATTTTTCCAGTATTCTTGGATTATTCAAAATCATCATAATTCAGTGCTAAAACTTCTCCGGGTTCTTGGTAGAGGAATTGTCAGAAGAACATCTGGTGGCAAAGTCTCAAGTCATTGGAGGAAGAATCTCTCATAATTCATTAAAAGAATTCCTCTGAAAGTCTGGGAAAGGATTCTTTAAGATTTTGCGAGGAGGAGGAGGAGTAATCCCAAAATTATTCAAAAAGTAATTCAGAAATGATAAAATGAAGTTTCTAAATATCGAATTTGATGAACACGCGATCTTTCTTTTTAATGATCGATTATAAAAACACGCCAGGTTATGACGAGAAAGAACAAGAATAAAACAGATGACTGAAATAAAATCAATTCGACTAAAAGCAATATTAGAAACTAAGAGTCAGTACTCGGAACGCGAAGAAGGAAGTTCGTTTAAGTCCACAATTTGAGACGTTATCCGGGACAACACCTTCTGCTCTCATTTGAAGAGTTCTCATAGAAAATTGCATTATTTTGGCTGAGAGTTCACAAAATCTGAAGTAATTTCCAGTATTCATGTAGAAGCAATTTTTGAGAGAAATCCCAGAGCTTTCAAGAGGAGTTGAAGGGAGTTCTTTTGATTTCTTGGAAGAAAATTCCCTAGTGGTAAGTCCTGGGTTCTGGAAAGAAATATCCTAGAATCCATGGAAAACGAATGACCCAGAATTCTTGTATATGAGTTTCCATGATTTAATTTTATCAAATTGCTGGAAGATTTTCCTAAATTTTGAGCTATTGAGTGAGTAATTCCTGAATGTAATAATTCTCAAAACTCTTTACGAAGTTTCCTCAGAAGATGGTGGTCCCAGAATTCTTGATGGAGAATTCTCAGAAAATCTAGAGTAGGAAAAGTTATTCTAGAATTTTAGGAAGGAATTGCAGAAATCTTGAAAGATTAATTCTTCAGAACTCCTGTAGATATAATTACTGGTGCTGAAGTTTCCAGTGCTGGAAATTTCCTCCTAACTCAGGGCATCTGTATGCCAAAGGATTAGGCTCTGTGGATCTCATTCACCGGTAGGACTTTAGCATTTGCACTGGATGTTTTAGTTGTGGTGGTTCAGGAATTCTCTAACGAAGCTGCAGGTTCCAAGAACAACTGTCTTTTGGATACTATGGAGGTTTTGAGATAGATCCACCTCTTCTAAGGATCTCAGCTGCTGTTATCTTGTTGGAGAATGTTGTTTGGACATTATGGTCTGGCGGTACAGCAATGTCGATGAGCTTCACGAAACTATTTTCCAGAACCGCGCGACACAATCTTGGCGACTTCGTTATGGCGACGGATAGGTTAGATCAGCTAAGGCTGAACACCCGGACACGATATGTCTCTCTACTGAATTGCAATTTCTGCAATTCATAGTGTCGATAGTTCTTCGTCGTAATTACGGTCCTGGATGGCAACCATCAATCCTTCTGTTTCTGAAGAGCTCACCCCGCACCAGTCACGTATTTGACGCGCTTTGTCAATCCATTCCAGCTCCTGTTCGTTGACGCGATAATTGTCGGCATCCGAGGTGACTCGGCGTAGATGTATGGATCGACATTTATCGAATCAAACTCCATCCGGATATCGTTATTGAATACGTTTAAGCTACAGAAATTGGTGCAGCGTCTCCAGATTTCGCAAACAGCTAAATTGTCCATAAAGAAGGTGTGGGTAATGTTTGAACTCCTTTCCTACTATTTAAATGATACCATAGTTGTGTTGGTTGAGTGCTCTCTTCTAAGAGGGTTCATGGCAAGAGCAAAACTATAGAGGACTAAAGTATCTGCAAATATGCCCCTCCTGATGCTGAGTTCTGGACCGAACACTTTCTCCATCGCTAATGTGAGGATGTCTCCATCCCCCGATACCGCTACGCCTGATGACGTTACTGTCTATCTTATACAACTGCAGTACCGTAGAAGCTACGAGTGAGTACTAAGTCTGTATCCTGTTTATAGTCGATATACACCATGCTCAGGTTTCTTTGCTTGTGGGTGGCCTACCCAACAATGACTGAATCAATGATTACCTGATCCTTGCAGCCTCGTATGTTGCGTCGACACCTTTTTGTTCCTCGGTCATCAGGTTGTTGACATCGCAATGTTACTGCACCCTCCTCGCTATTACCGATGACAGCACTTTGTCAGACTCGAAAGGCACGTTATAGGTCACTTGCGCTTGATCCTTCGGCAGAAGATAAGTGACACCCTAGTGATAAATTTGGTAGTTGTCCGGGATTATCTAGTACCGTGTTAAACATTCCGCCATCCGCCCGTGAACCGTTGTGAGTTTTATACCAGAAATTATGTACAAAATCGGGTCCTGGTGCGCCAATTCCTGGTATACAGGGTTTCCAGCACAATATCCTTTTTCTGCCATCCACATCCATCGCCTTGTGCATGAAGGGTTCTCCTGGATTGAACCAAAACTGGTGCTCTCCAATCTCCGGAAGGCCTTCGCCAAAGACGCTTTGTTGTTTCGGATGTATTTGTAGAACTCCCTTTCGTTGTTGTTGAACATTCGGTTTTGCTCCTTCCTCCTCGACCATTCTCCATAACGTCGCAATCGCTTGCCACTCAGCCGCTGTACATGGGTGTGTCGAGTCAGGGCTCTCAGTTATATTCGCCTCGGTGAGATCACGGAGTTCTGTGGATTTCACATTTCAGCAACATTCGAACTACCTCGTTGATCGATTCCCCTGCTTGTACTGTGTTAATCGATCAATGTAATCAACGTAACTTCT